>NW_026131810.1:0-300000 GCF_903995435.1 Acomys russatus | reverse complement strand
TTGACTAGATTTGCGACATCAAACACTATTTTCTGCAAATGAGTAGATCACATGTCTCACCATAAAGCTCTAGGTTAGCCACATGATATGGATTTTTTCACAAATACCTTGATAGTTTGAGAAAAAATTTCAAGTGTCATCCTGCAGAGACTGATCATCTCCTCAGGCTGCCTTTCAAAATAAACTTATTTGTTCTGCTATTGACATTGCTGTCCAGGATTCCTGGTGAGGACAGAGGAAAATGAGAAAAGAGAATTATAGGAAGCATGAGCCCCGGATCTCACTGTTCATCACGTGTGTTCTGTCCATGTTTGAGAGGACAGGATAGGGGCTGTGATGTTTACATTTGTGAGAGGCAGGTTTCATGGGAGGTAATCTGTGCTACAATGAAGACTAGGACACAGGTGGATGGCATGGTATAACTGATGCTAAAAAGCCCTTCAGGGTTTTCAGTTCACCTGTTTTCATAAAAGGAAAATTTTAGTGCCCAAAGACTGGATGGTAAACTAAACATCTCAGCTGAAAAGAATGTTCTTGAATTTCATCCAAAGTCTATGTGATCATCTGTCTGCTCATACTTTCAATTGGCTGGATAAAACCTTCTAGACTTTCTGTGGGTGCATTTTTTCATGTGTTATGATACTATTTTGATGTATGTATGGAAATCTAAAAAAAGTTTACAAGTGCACATCAGAAAAGAAAATTTGTGCTTTTATAGCTATTACTGTCTAGTTTCAACTGTGTTCTTTACATTCATTGACTTATACTTGCTAGTTTTTCTTAAATAATTTTTGTGTTCCAGTTATTGTACAGCTGCTGAAGATGGGCAGCTGATTTGCAGCTCTCCTGGATGCTAACATTAATCTCCATATGAAAGTGAGTCAGTGCTCCTACCCTGATTTCGCTCATCTATCAGAAGACCACAGATATTGACACTCAAATCTCCAAATTTCTTGTCAAAAGCTTTTAATCTGTGTATATTCTCCTTCATGGAGTATTTTATAGGTTGTGCAGATTAACCATCATTACTGGTGTAGAGCACCTAGTCCAGCGACCTGCTGTCTAAACTGTGCATGATAGTTACAAGACGAATTATTTTTTTTGTAGTTGATTTTTGTCTCTGATTTTTCTATTAATTTATTAAGATTACATCTAAATTGTTATCTCCTTACTTGTCTCCTCCCATTCCCCCCTCCCTCTCTTTTACCTTATTCTTCTCCCCTAGGTCTGTAACAGAAGGACACCTCTTCCCCCACCATATGGTCACAGCCAACCACCCCTACCTTGGCAACCTGCCTATTCTTTCTATATGTGCCACCAGACCTCCCCACCACAGGGAAATGGTCAAATATGGAGCACAATGGTCCATGTTAGGATCAGTCCTTTCTCTCAACATGACTGTGGATGGTGTCCTGTCCCTTGGTTAAATCTGAGTAAGGATTCAATGTTTACTGCATGCATTGTCCTTGGTGGTTACAGTAATTTGAGCAGACCTCTCTTGGTCCAGAGACATTCTTCATGATATTCTACGTGTAGGTTTCTAGAACCCTCTAGAGCTTTCTATTTCCTTATTCTCCCATACTTCTCTCACCTAGAGTCCCAATTGGAGGTCTCTGCATCTATCCCAATCTCCTGGTAAGAGAAGATTTTCATGGGACATTCCTTTGGGGCTAGTGTTTGATTATAAGTGACCACATACCATGTGAGTCTTTCTGAGTCTGGGATTACTCACTCAGTATGACCATTCCTAGTTCCACCCATTTGTCTGCAAACTTCAGGATTTCCTTGTTTTTTTAAGCAGAGGATTATTCTATAGTGTAAATGTACCACAGTTTTTTTATCCATTCTTTAACGGAGGGACATTTAGGTTATTTCCAGATTCTGGCTATTGCAAATAAGGCTGCTATGAATGTGACTGAGCATATGTCCTTGTTGTGTGGTAGAGCATCTTCTGGTTATATTCCAAAGAGTGGAGGAGCTGAGTGTTGAAGTATCCCCATTCCCAATTTTCTAAGAAAGCACCAGATTAATTTCCAAAGTGGTTGCACAAGTTTGCACTCTCACGAGCAATGAAGGAGTGTTCTCCTTTCCCCACATCCTTGCCAGCATAAACCGTCATTTGAGTTTTTTATCTTAGTCATTCTGATGAGTGTAAGATGGAATCTCAGAGTCGTTTTTATATGCATTTCTCTGATGACTAAGGAGGTTGAGCATTTCTTTAAGTGTTTCTCAGCCATTTGATATTCCTCTGTTCAGAATTGTCTGTTTAATTCTGAGCCCCATTTCTAATTTGGGTTATTTGGTTTTGTGGTGTTTAATTTCTTGAGTTCTTTATATATTTTGCATATTAGCCTTTTTTCAGCTGTAGGGTTGGTGAAGATCTTTTTCCAGTCTCTAGGCTGTTGCTTTGTTCTCTTGACAGTGTCTTCTGCCTTACAGAAGCTTCTCAGCTTCATGAGATCCCATTTATTAATTGTTGACCTTAAAGCCTGGGCTGTTGGAGTTCTGTTCAGGAAGTTGTCTCCTGTGCCAATGAATCCCAAGCTCTTCCCTACTATATCTTCTAATAGATTTAGTTTCTCTGGTTTTATGTTGAGGTCTTCAATAAACTTGGACATGAGGTTTGTGCACGGTGGTACATATGGTTCTACTTGCATTTTTCGACATGTAGACATGCAGTTAAACCAGCACCAATTGTTGAAGATGCTATCTTTTCCATTGGTGAGGTTTGGCTACTTTGTCAAGAACCAAATATCCCTATGTGTGTGGATTTATTTCTGGGTTTCCTATTCAATGCTATTGATCAACGATCCAATTGCTTTGCTAGTACTGTGCTGTTTTAATTACTGTTGCTCTATAGTACAGCTTGAGATCAGGTTTGGCTATTCCTCTAGAGGAACTTTCATTGTAGTAGATTGTTTTGACTATTCTGTTTTTTTTTTTATATGAAGTTAAGAATTGATCTTTCAATGTCTTTAGAGAATTGTGTACGTATATTGATAGTGATTGTATTGAATCTATAAATTGCTTTTGGTAAAATGGCCATTTTTACTATGTTAATTCTCCCGATCTACCAACAATCTTCCGATGTCACATCCAATATCCTTCTCCAGATATCTGACGTTTTATTTCTAACAAGTCTTTCACTTGCTTGGATAGAGTTACTCTTAGATATTTTATATTGCTTAGAACACATATTGTTTAGCTGAGGCCTCAGGACTTGAGTCTCAGAAATTTTGTCCCAATTTTTTGTGTTCTAATACATAGAACAAATAGTATTCAAATTTTGCCACTCTGATATAGCTCATAGCTTGTTGTGTTTAACTATTTGTATACTGTACCTAAGTACAGTAGAAATTCTATTTAGTTTATCAAATATTTGACTATGTAATAACTGACCATTGGGGATAATATATGTGTTTTCATAACTTCACTCTTCTTTTCAGTCTTTTGTGTATCAACATTCTTGTGGTAAATGGCCATCACAGAGTCATTTGTCTGAGAATTACTTGTCTGTTAAAATTTTCTCTATTGGGTTCTCAACTATGAGAAACCTAAACAAAAAGAATCAGGTAAGCTTTGACAGGCATATGCTATGCTAAAAAAATAGCAAACCCAAAGAGTTTTGAAAATGATTGCATTTGTTCTGTGCAGCTATTTTAGCATGCCTGGGACCTAGTAGTATATGTCAGCCTCCCTTTATACAGATCCAACTTTTCCCAGTGGAGTCTAACTGCTCCCAGTTACAGCTGGCAAAAAAAAATTGTATCAAATTTTCTACAGAGGAAACCCTTTGTAACAACACTTCTTTCCTGAGAGTGGGTGTTCCCTCTGCTTTCCACTTTTCATACAGCTGAACAAACCAGGGGATTTGCATATTGCTCCCTAGGGCAGACCTTTCCTTCCAAGTCCAAGACAAAAGCAAGATATTCTTCCTGTCTAGACTACACAGGACTCTCCATATCAGGGTCTCAGAATGAGGTGCCCTGCTCAGCTCCTGGGGCTGCTTGTGCTCTGGATCCCTGGTAAGGACAGAAACAGAGATACAGAAAGAGAATGAGGAGGGATGGGGATCTTGGGTTCCCTGCTGATGTGTCCCATGGTCTTTTCCATGTGTTAGACTGCCATCCTTGTTTCTCAGAAACGGCCTTGTGAGGTTTTGAGGGTAAGGGAAGGGAAAGCTATGTATTTGTGACAACTTTGAAAAGTTCCAAGACAAACAGTCCACGTGATTTCTAGAGAGCTTCTTTGTCCTTTCTACATAGATATTTTAATTTAAGCAGTTTTAGAATATGAATGAAAGTCCTACAAACAATAAGTAGAAAATAAAGGAATGACAAATCCCTTTATTGTATCACGTGTTTGTGCATAACCATTTTTTCTCTTATTTCAGGAGCCAGTGGGGATATTGTGATGACCCAGCCTGCATACTCTAATCCTGTCAATCTTGGAGAGTCAGTTTCCATCTCCTGCAGGTCTAGTAAGAGTCTCCTACATAGTGATGGCATTACTTACTTGAATTGGTACCTACAGAGGCCAGGACAGTCTCCTCAGCTCCTGATCTATTGGCTGTCCAATCGTGCCTCAGGAGTCCCAGACAGGTTCAGTGGCAGTGGGTCAGGAACAGACTTCACTCTGAAAATCAGTAGAGTGGAGGCTGAGGATGTCGGTGTTTATTACTGTCAGCAAGGTATAAAAAATTCCTCCCACAATGGTACATCACTAAACAAAAACACCCTTGCTTGACTTGACAAAGCTGCTTCGTAAGTTAGTTCCTTGTTATGGGTCCAAAGTGGTATAGTCAGCATGGCAGCATACACTATCTATTTTTCTACAAACAGAGGAAACTTTTTTTTTTTCGAGACAGGGTTTCTCCGTGTAACAGCTCTGCCTGTTCTGAAACTTGCTCTTTATTCCACGCTGGACCCAAACTCAAGCAGATCCATGTGCCTCTGCCTCCCAAGTGCTAAGATTAAAGGTGCGCACCACCACCACCCATCCAGAGGAAATATTTTTATAACACTTGTTTCTTTAGAGTGGGTTTCTCTCAGCTTGCTGCTTTTCACACAGCTGTAATCACCAGGGTATTTGCATATTGCTCTCTAGGGAATACCTCTCCTTGACAGCTCAAGACAAAAGCTAGCCCCTCTTTCTGTCTTCACCATACAGGAGCCTTTGTACCCACTTCTCAATGAGGTGCCTTGTTCAGCTCCTGGGGCTGTTTATCCTATGGATCCTTGATAAGGAGCAACACAAAGTAAAGAATGCGGAATGATTGAGAATTTGGGCCCTGCAGATGTGGATGTAAGTTCTGTCCAGGTTTGAGATTGCCAGATTTCTTCTCCAGGAATGGCTTGGAAGGTTTTGTGGGTGAAGGGAGGAGAACCTGCGCTCTTGTGGCAACTATGAAAACCTCCAAAGCAGAAGGTTCAAATGATTTCTAGAGAATCTCCGTGTTCTTTCTATATAGGTGTTTTATGTTGAACATTTTTAGATTATGAATGAAAGTCACGAATACAGTTAGTAGGAAGTTATAAAGGATGGAGAGTCACATTATAATATAATTATATTTGTACATAACCATTTATTTCTCACATTTCAGGAGACCTTGATGATATTGTGATGTCTCATGCTGTATAGTCCAATCCTGTCACTACTGGAGAGTCAACTTCCATCTCCTGCATGTATAGAATTAGACACCGAAATAATAATGGCATCACTTACCTGTATTGATTCCTGCAGACGCCAGGTCAGTCTCTTCAGCTCTTGATCTATATGATGATTGTTTCCAACAGATTTCAAGTGTCACAGAAATATCAGTGACAGAGTTTCAGGAATAGATTTCACACTGAAAATCAGTATAGTGGAGGATAAGGATGTACATGTTCCTTACTTTCAGGAAGGTATAGAATATTCTCACAGCGTTATAAAGCCCTGGCCCAAAATACCCCTGCTTGAGATGACAGAGCTGCCTCATAAGCTCCTTGTTTTGGGTGCAACACTGCATAACTGGCATGGCAAGAAAATTATATTATTCTTTCTCTTATTTATTTATTTATAATTTTTCCATATGCTTTCATATTATTGTACACATATAAAATAAACTAGATAGAACAAGAAAAACTACAAGACAATCATGAATTATATTAATGTCACATTCTTAATGTTTTGGCTGTTTGTATTTTACAGCCTTGAAGAAAACATTTTCTCTTTGTAAATTTAAAATTCTCAATGTAAATCAATATCTATCATATCTCATCTCTATCGAATTAAAACATCTATCTATACCTAAAAAACATCTTAATCCTTAAACAATTAATCTTAAGTGTGAAACTAACCTATTTGGTCTTGAACACCATCATAGACATGAGAAGGAATAAAATTCATTACCTGAGTAAACAGGAAATGCAGATTAGCAGCTTCCAACTAGAAAAAAATGATAGAGACAGTCTGCTACCTGGATAGACACCAGTACTGCGTACAAAGTTGGAACATTGTCTTCAGCCTTCTGGCTCACTATATCTGCCAGAGATATTTATGAAGCAAGAAATATTGAGGGCTTGCTTACTCTGTCTGGCAGAGTTTGGTTGTTGACTCTCCCTGCATCCAAACTTGCCTATGTTTAGGCAGAATTATTTCAGTGTTTGATATGAGGACGTTTTGCCCAGTGGCTGGTTTGACACATTTGAAGCCATCTTCACAAGGATGCTTCTTTGATGTTCATCATCTTCTTTGAGGTAGGCTGGGTGTTTTCAGGAGTCAACCTGTTTTCCTGTCTTAAACTTACTAATTCCCTCTGCCTGTTTGATTGTGGTTTCCTGTTTCACCTCGATGGCCTCTATTTGTTTGTTTATATTTTCCCTGTACTTCTTGGAAGGATCTATTAATTTCCTTTTAATAATTCTAAAAAGAAACTGTAAAAACATAGCTTTAAGGTCGTTTTATTTAACTTCAGCTGTATTAGAGTATAGGTTGATATCTGGTCTTTCTGGAGGAGCCATATTGTCCTGGGTTTTGTTGTTTCTCTTAGCCTTTCTCTTAGAAATCTGCTCAGGGGGCTTGGTATTTCTAAGCTCGCAATCACAGGAGTGAGTACCTTTTGAAGGCAGCTCCTTCATTTACCGGGTTGGAAGTCATTGTTCTTGTGGTGCTACATTCATTTAAGCTCTGCCACCTGTGTCCTGGGATTTAGTAGGGTTCCTCTGACTACTTGTTCTTCTCAGAAGAATCAGGCACAGAGTAGAACAGTGAATTGGAGGTCAAAATGTTGTGTTGTTTCCCCTGTGTTGATCCTTTGCTCCACAGGGGGCCTACCCTGCACCAATATTCAGTAGAATGCAGAGTGCTTGGAGCTTCTGATTCCCAATCCCAATGTAAGTCAAGCCAAAGTGGAAATGGGAGAGGAGGTAGTTTCTTCTTCTTATACTCCCCAGTTGTTCAATTTGAGAAATCCGCAAGGCTGTGATTAGGGTCGACAGCCTGTTCAGTCATGGGTATTCTTGAACCTCAGAACCTCTGTTCCCAAGTAGACTTGCACTCCCTCCAGTGTTTGGAGAAGTACAGGGTGCTAGTGGTTTGTAACTCCCAAACCCGGGGACATGCAGCCATGATGGATAGGGGGCTTCTGAATCTTTCCAGTTGTTCAGTCTGAGGAGCCTCTGAGACTCTGTTTTGGATTAGAAGCTCACCTGCTTTGGTGTGTTGTGCCCTGTCAACTGCTGGGAAACATCTGTTCCCCAGAAGGTCTGTGGTCTCTCCTATTCGGAGGAGTGTAAGGTGCTTGAAGTTTGTGCCTTCTGAACCAAGAGTTGTCCACCTGTGATGAAGTGGGAGTTGGTGCTTCTGGTTTGTTCCTTTCAGTTCATTTCTCAGCTTCTGCTCCTTTGGTCTCTAGGTATGGTATGTATTGTGCAGTGCCATCTTGTCCCTCCGTGAAGATGTTCTAAAGAGGCACTTGTTTCCTTTGACTTTCAAGTACTGATTCTTTGAAGCCCTGGGAACGGAACTTTCCACTAGAGTTCTTCATCAGAGAGGGAGGGGCAGCAGCTTCTCTGCATGAACAATATTTTACACAGTGTTTACTGGATGAGAAAAGTGCACTCAGTTATGATCAATGATAGGCAGGGAGACACTTTGAAGAGAACCACTTAAGAGTACATAACTTTTATCCTATGTTTAATCTTTAATCTTATTTCAGTACTACACACATCTCAGATAGGTCTCTGGGTGTCTTGTTCTATTTTCTGATGTGTCTGTATTGAATATAAATTTAATTTTCTGCTTTTTACTTTCAAGTTGACTTATAGAGGATAGGTTGCTTGCCCAGGCTTGGACACACATGAATGATTCCACATTATCTAGCAATGGAAGAGTCTCAGAATTTGTAAGAAAAAGATGTTGAAAGATTCAAATTAATGAGTAACTGACTCCGTAGAACTAGTGGTAGCTATAAACTGAAAAGGGGATCATTACCTAAAATATACACAGAACTCACTCAATAAATGTGGTAACAAGATAAAGAGGTAGTTTTCTAAGGTCAAGACATGTATGAGTAGCAAACAACCTATGAATTTTACAAATTGTATGAACTTCTTCTAGAATGGTCTCTGAGCCTTAGAACCAAGATGTTATAGAGATGCTCTGTTTGCAGCTAAGCACACTACTGACATTTGTTCCCCATCCTCTGACCTTTTGTGTGTCTCTGTTCCAGCCACCATCAACTGCACAAGGGAACCTCTCTAATGAGGTCTAAGAGCTGCACTAAGCCGTACATTGTGTAGATAAATACTAATTTAAATTGTAATTTGATACTGAGTCCATTTTACAAAATGATATCAGTAAAATTAATCCTAGGAAATGAGAGCTCAAAAATGTTTTGCTTTGGGGCACACTACAGAATAAGACATATCTTTCTTTCTGTAGGACAGACTTTAATCCTAACTTTAAATAACTATTGGATAGCTCATAACGTCTGTTCTACTTGTCATAATTTGATCAAATCCTACATCCAAGATCTTCATTGTAATTCACAAAGTGCACAGTTGGATAAAAATTTGGTAGCTTTTCTCCCCTAAAAAGCTCACACAACACAGTTCAGCACTATAAAAACTAGCCATTGTGGTCTCCCTGCTCCCTGACCAATAGTGGCTTGATTTCTTTACATTTTTTAAAATGAATGTCCATAGTGTTCTTCTGCATAGCATCTCACCATAAAATACTGTGTGAGTTTGAGTACTTTTTTTGTGATAAAAATTATTACTAGAAGAAGAGGTTTATTTGGATCTATGGTTCTACAGGGTTAGAGTCCATAATAGTAGAGAGAAGGCATGGTGTCTGGAGGAACCTCTTAGGGTTCACACTTTGAACCACACGTAGGAAGTAAAGGACAAAAATGGAAAGCTTGCTCTCATGCCTGTGCAAATATCTCTTTCAGAATGCCCATACCTCCAAATTTTACAGGGACACCAAGTGAGGATTAAGTATTTAAACATTTGAACTAATGGTGCATTTTTTCAATCAAACCATGACAGCAACTAAGAACAATGTCAATCACCTATATTGTTCTTGCACTCTCAGGTGTTCCTCTGATTAACACCTTGATGGAAAGTATCACTAACTTGGTAGAAAGCTTTTCGTAAAACATGTGACAGTAATTGGAAGGTTTCTAATGCTCTATGTATGAAAACTCCATGCAATCTCTTTTATATTAATAAGAAAATATATGAAATATATCAAATGATATGTTCTTTTTTGGCTTTGTAAAACATCCTTAATGTAAATTTTTCCTCCCCCAAGTCTTTTTTCATCCCCACGTTACCGTCTATCTCTTTATTTGGTCCTTCCATTCCCCTTCATTCTTTTCCATTTTCTTGGAAATTTTATATTTTAATTTCTTCATATACAAATAAAGAAATAAATGACTTTTCAAATACCAAAGATTTGGAAGTTAAAATGTTTTCCATCAACTGGATACAACTGATGACACATGTCAACTAAAATAAGTGGAGATTAGAATTAGGAATCAACTATAAATGGGGTCTCCCATTTGAGTTTATTAGATTCTATTTAGAAATATAGTCACATGTGTGTATACGTCATGAATTAGAAGTGAAAATTTCTGGAGGAACAAACTTTTACATTTTGGTTTTAGAGAACACCAAGATGAATAACTGAGGACCAAGGTATTTATTATAAGAATTATTAATACTGTGGACAAATAATATGAGGGAAATAGTATGGTGGGGACATTGCAGTGAGAGGTTAGTCACTAGCCCCAGAGACACATTATGGTTCAGTGTCTACCATGAGGCCCGGCTGCTGCCTGGCTAGAAGTACATAATTCTCCTGTGGGAAGGTCCAATAGCCAATGGCTTCATGGTGAAAAAGGGTAACGCACAGGGTCAGTGGTTCTGCCTCTCCCACGAATGCCAGTGTCGGGGCTGAGAAGAGTGGAACTAGGAACAGAGATCAGTTGCAGAGGATCTATGAAGCACTCTGGAAACTCTTTTGGGGGGGGCGGGGGTCTGGTAAATAGTCAGAAAGTTGATTGCTTGGATTTCAATATTATATAACCTAATTTAAATGTCGGCCCAGAGAGGAAAGGTTGATTAAGCAATAGTTCAGATATATAGTGGTTAAGAGAAATAGAGTCAGACTTTTTTTTCTGGTCTATTCTTTTTTCTTCAGCTTCTGCAGTACTTTTATTTTTCTTTACACAATGGCATGTAGTTGAGGCCTAATATTCTTACTATACAAAAGAAACCAATATCTGTCATTTCTTAAATAATTGCGTACAAATGATTACTACATTTTCAGGTGTGAATGCAAATGTTCCCAACTCAAGGAAAGAAATAACCCAAGGCCATCAAGAGGGAAAAATCCAGAAAGAAAACTGGGTCCTAAGGCTCAGACTTCTCCACTCTGTTACACCGGCAAGATGGAACTGGTGACTGGATCAGGAAGCCTTGCCAGCCTAGAGAAATCCTGGAAGTCAGCTGTCTGTTAATACCCTGCACACATCACTACTGCTCACGCTGATCCACCAGGCTGGGGATTTCTCTTCCACAGCATGACTTCCCCAGCCACCAAGTGACCCAGGGACATACATTCAGATTCACAGTAATTTATTTTAAAGTTCACTTCCAGTCTAAATATTTAAAATACATATTATCCAGAATCTTATTTTATTATAAAAGCTTTTTGTCATACTTTCCGGCTTCTCTTTAAGTAGCTAAAGAGAAGAAACCATGTCCATTTTATCATGAATGCTCACCATTCAGTGACAAATTTTGAGCCAAAGCTTATTAGAAATTTCGTATTAGAACCAGCTCACACAGCAGATGCCTAGCCCCTGCTCAGTCCATCCAGTAGCATTTGTGGTGATATGGATTTCTCCCCAGCAAATGTACATAACTCATGCTAGCCTCTTGAAGCTGGAATAAGCTTTTGCAAAGAAATTTGTCCTTGAAACTTGTATCCAATATCAGCACGTGCATTATGTTACCACCCTCAGTGAACTGGGACTTCCCACATCAATCACCATAGACTTGCCTATACACCAACCTGATGGAGACACATTTTTACCTCAGGCTCTTTTACAAGATGAGTCCAACTTATGTTAATTTGATAAATCAATCCACATATGCATATGCCATTAAATAGATAAAACTTTGATGTAAAATCCTAAAGTATAAAGATAGAAGAAAGACATTTTGTGTTCATAGTTTTGAAGAATCAATACTGTCAAAAATTCATGCACTCCCCATAGAGATTTACAAAATCATTGCAATTTCTATTAAAATAACAATGATATTATTCACATGGATTGCTAAAAAAAATCTAAAATTATATGAATTCACAAGCATTTTGAATATACATAGTAATTTTGAGCATGAATAAAAAACAAGGAACCTGTTATAACTTACCTTTAAACAGACTGCAAACTGTAGTAAGTAAAAAATTATTGTACTGACATAAAACAAACATGTGGACTAATGGTGTATTTTAGATAGGCCATAAGATAGGCTGTTGTATTGTTTATGAAGAAGTAATGATACACAGTTTGAGAAAGTGCAATCTTTTATAAAATAATTAGTTAAATATAAATCTTTATTATCTTTTAATTTATGTGAGTATTTTTTCTGTGTTTCGACACATGTGTGAAAGTGCCTACAGGTGCCAGAAGAGGTCACTGGATGCCCCTGAAGCTGAGTTACAGGTAGCTATAATCCACCAAATGTGGGTTCTGGAAGAACAATAACATGGGCCTTCTGTGAGAGCAGCAAGCACTTTTAACCACTTAGCTGTCTCCCGATCCCTATGTATTCAGCTATTCATAAATTTGTATTTATGCATTTTTTGGGTGAGAGAGAAATGTATGTATGTCACACTGCAAACATAGATGTCAGAAGATTGCTAGTGGGAGTCAGTTTCTCCTTGCACTAAGATCCGGAGACCAAACTTAGGTCTTCAAGCATGGCAAGATCTGTTTTTACTTGAAGAAATCTCTGGTCAAGACAGTTTATTCCTCTCCTCTCTTCTCTTCTCTTCTCTTCTCTTCTCTTCTCTTCTCTTCTCCTCTCTTCTGTACTCTTCTCCTCTCATCCTCTTTCCTTTTTCCCCCTCTAGACCCCCCTCCTCTTTTGTCCTTTCCTTTTTCCTCTTATCCTTTCCTCTCTTCTGCCCTCTCCTTTCCCTTACTTCTGCTCCCCTTCTTTTTTATCCTCTATTATTCTCTCCCATGCTCCTCCATCCCTGCCCCCTTTTATTTCATTGTAAAGTAAATGTTGTCAAGAAAACTGAGCGTTTATGTTCAACTTACTAAAAATAAATTTAAATTTAAAAGGTCTTATATTTAAGATATATGACTAGGAAAATACTAGGAGAAAACAAAGTTGAAATGTTTCAGGACTTTATTTCTTTATTTTCTTTTACCACACTCTTAAAACCACAAGAAAATCTTTAGGTTTTATTCTCATCTCTCCTTTCCTTTTTCATGCATGTCTTTTCTGTACTGACTCTGCTGGGATCTCAGAAATCTATTTTCTTCTTTAATTTAGCTGCACATATACCAAATAAGGATCTGGTTATTCTGATGGATTGTTTGATGATGAGCATTGGACATCTCTTCCTTCTTCTGCTTTGGTGCCATCAATCACTGAGTTCCTTAGATGACTTGGTATTTGTAATGTCCAAACATCACTCACCATAGGTGGATTACAGACAATTTCAGGCGTCTCCTCCTCTTTGCTGAGTCTGCATCTTTGTGTACTAGAGCTTTCAGGTGGGTTGTTAAATTGTTAATATGGGATCTTTCCAATTACTTTATAAAGGCCTGAAAAGTGCTGTGAACTCTCCTCTTAGCACTGATTTCATTGTGTCCCATACGTTTGTGTATGTGGTGTTTTCAATTTCATTGAATTCTAGGAAGTTTTAAATTTCTATTGTTTTCATTTCATTCCTTACCAAGATAACATTGAGTAGGGAGTTGTTCATGAGTTTGTAGGTTTTCTGTTGCTATAGAATTCCAGATTTAATCCACAGTGGTCTGATACAAGGGATTATTTTGATCTTTTTGTATCAGCTGAGCTTTGCTTTGTGACCAAGTATATAGTTGATTTTGGACAATGTACTGCAAGGTACTGAGAAGAAGGTGAATTCTTCCTTATTTGGGTGAAAAGTTTTTTTATATATCTGTTAGGCCCATTTGATTTATGACATCTATTAGTTTCTTTGATTCACCATATAATTTCTTCGACAACGATCTATGTATTGGTGAGAGTGGGGTGTTCAAGTCTCCCACTATTAAGATGTGGGGTTTGATGCGTGAATTTTGTTTTAATAATATTTCTCTTATGAATGTGGGTGCTCCTGTATTTGGGACATAGATGTTCAGAATTTGTGTACTTCTCCATTGATCAAGATAAAGTGTCTTTCCAGGTTGTTTCTTGGGTCTGTTTTATTTAAATACATTTTCCAGGCCTTTACTCTAAGGTAATGTTCATATTTATTGCTGAAATGTGTTTCTTGTAGGCAGCAGATTGACACGTCCTGCTTTCACATCCTTTCTCTTTGTCTGTGGCTCTTCCTTTGGGAGTTGAGGCCATTGATGTTGAAAGATATTAATGGTCAGTGGTTATTGTTTCCTATTATTTTGATGGTGGTAGTTTTGGGGTTTTTTTGCATGTGGTATTTTTTAATGATATTTTTATTTATATATATTTATATTATACATATATATATATAATGAACTATATACAGAAAGAAGAAACATGAAACAGGCAGAAAGTATAATAATTTTACATTTATAGTGTTTTGGCTATTTGTATTTGGCAACTCTGAGGAAAAAAGTTTCTTATCGTGGTGAGTCTAAAATTCTCAAAGTAAATAAATATCTATCATATCTCATCTCTATTAACTTAAAACATCCATCTAGACATTAAAACATCTTAACTCCTAAATAAAAAAGCTCAATTGTGAAACTAAACTATTTGGTATTCAATGCCATCAGAGACTTGAGAAGGAATAAAATTAATTACCTGAATAAACAGGAAATACAAGTTAGCAGCTTCCAAATTGAAAAAATCAACAGAGACAGTTTGCTGCCTGAACAGTCACATTTAACTATCATTAACACTGTAGCATCTTCTTCAGCCTTCTGAACCAGTATATCTTACATACATATTTGTGAGACAGAAACTATTGAGGACCTGCTAACCCTGTCTTGGCAGAATTTTGCCATTGATGCTGCCTGCACCCAAGCATGCTTCTTTTTAGGTATATTTCTGTCAGTAATTGAAAGGAGAACATTTTGCCCAATGGCTTGTTTTCCATATTTGAAGCCAAGACCATAGGGAGGCTCTTTAATGTTCCTTCTCTTCTTTGAGGTTGGCTGGGTGTTACTAAGACTTAACCTGACTTATTGTCAAATAATCAATAAAACAATAAAAACATCTTTAAATGCCATATTCTGTAGGACTCTGAGGTTTTCGAGGACCTTATCTAGCTACTTTACCTTATCTGTCTATAGAAACATACCTGTTACACCTAGGATGTATATTCCCGTGGTATAAATAGACTAGGACTAGATATGACCATAATTCTATTAATTGACAATTAATTCTTATAGCTTACTTATCCAAAGCAGCCTGAAATAGCACTTTTAAAGTATTGGAGGTAAAACCTGCATTCTAATTGAATGGTATATATAAAATTCCCCATATTAGAATAGAAATATATATGTATGTTAATAATAATCTTAAAATTGAATTCTATACAAATGTTTCAAATTATATCTATTTTGCATCAATATATAAATTTCTATAACAATGAATTAAAAATAACCTTGTGAGCACAATGAAGGCTTTAACTTGTGGTGTAGAGTTAATAATCTACATCCCTATATATTTCTACGTTCTCCATTCTTTCTTTTCAGCCCTTATCTCCAAACCTAAGAAAGAAAGATAAAGGAAACCAGAGTCATTCCTGACTCCAATTTCTTTTCTCTCTGTATAAGGACAATAATAACTTCCTGCCAATTCTCAATGAAAACCAGCATTTGTAACCCAAGAGAGCAAATTAAAACCCTACCCAAATTTTCTCTCATCCATGGTGCTAATACTTAGACTCCCACCTACCTAGCTAGTACAAGTGTAATAAAAGTATTTAAAACAACATCTACTACTTGGGTCTGCAGTGTGTCTCTGGCCTGTCAATGAAATCATCTGCCTCAGTTGATGTTGGTTTTGGAATCTGTGGGACGTAAAGAAAAATGGCTATGAAACAAAATATGGCACTGAGGACATAGATATAAGGAATAATTTTGTTCTTACTTTGTGGTTCACTCAATCTCTTGTCCTCTGACTGTCAAATGGTAAGGAGATTTGTATAAGCACAGAGTCATTTCCACATGGTGCTAGTTTTGCAGAAATCGAGAATGTAACAATTATGAGGTCATTAAGGCCCCCTCAAAGATATCATATGAATGCCTTTGAGTCTTGAGAGTATATAGTATATTTTTAAAGCCCAATAGTTAGTTTCTGAAGACAATGGATAGATTTTTGATAATGAAGTAAAGAACACAACAGATTTTATAGGAATGAATAGATGCCAAAAATATTCAATGTCTTTGTGAAACTCTAGGCAGAATATAAAGCCAACCAAGACAGAAAACAGAAGGTCAGACTGGCTAGAGTCAGCAAAGAGATAGATTTATGGCTTCCCAAGATTGTGTGAACTCATGTCAACTACTTTGTGCTCTGCATGGTAGCCATAGTGACCCAGGATTTAATCGCTTTCATGGTTTGGTTATGATCTTGATTTCATTCACTTGTTTGGAAATTTCTTATATGTTCTTTTAGACATGGGAATGCTCACCATGTACCATTGTCAGTTGGATGGGTAGAGCTCATTAAATTTTTTGCCTTCTCTACTTTTTGTTTCCTTTTTGAGACATGATCTCTATATAGCACAGGATAGATTCACACAGGTACTCCTCCTCAATATACAGCAGGAATTCAATGATTAAAGACATTTAATATAACCCGTTTCTCTTTTTACAGATTTTATATTATCTTACAGATAAAATCATGCCTTGAGTTTCCTAGGAACCTTTTTTGATTTAACTTTTACAAAGTGGTGGAGATGTAAAGACTGATGAAGTGACAAATTGTTTCAATATTTTCTGTACTTTAAGACAAGCGTACACATTTTGGGATCAGAGAAAATATGTTACAGTTTCAATTTATAGCATTCTCAGAAGAACCTCTGCTGAGAAATGAATTCTCAGTGGAATTTACCAATAGAAAGGGAAAGAAAATAAAGCATTACATCTACTTAGGAGCAGAAAGTAACTATAGTGTGCCTTTCAAGAATCAGTTTTCAAACTTTTTTTGTTTTGTCTCTAGAGATTGGGCTAAAATCTCTCACTATCTCTCTAGATTTCTTACCCTCCTTCATTGTTTAAACAAAGGTGCACTACTTCATGTACCATTTATCACTATGCTCTGTCCCAACACAGGCCATGAAACAGTACACTGAATCATGATGGGTAGGCATCTAAGATTATATTATAAAATAGAAAAATGTCTTTTTTAAAACTTATTTTTATGTGTTTTTACCAGTTAGTCATATCTGGCAAACAAGTTTCATTTGGTTTCCTTAACCACTGTGGCTCCTACAATCCTTCTGCTCTCTCTTCGGCAGGTTTCCCTGAGTTCTTGTTCATGTGTGACTATGCATCTTAGTATCTGCTTCTGCCATCTGCCAAAGGATTTTTCACTGATGTCCACAGGCTAGGCACCATTCTATAAGTATAGCAGAAAATTATTATGGAATGTTTTCTTTTTTCAGATTTTTTTTACTTTATTAATTTATCCATATTACATCTCAATGGTTATCCCATCCCTTGTATCCTCCCATTCTTCCCTCCCTCCCATATTCCCCTTACTCCCCTTCCCTATGACTGTGACTGAAGGGGATTTTCTCCCCCTGTGTATGCTCATAGGGTATCAAGTCTCTTCTTGGTAGCCTGCTATTCTTCCTCTGTGTGCCACCAGGTCTCCCCTTCCAGGGGACATGGTCAAATATAGGGGCCAGATTACTTGAGAAAGTCATATCCCACTCTCCACTCAACTGTAGAGAATGTCCTGTCCATTGGCTAGATCTGGGTAGGGGTTTGATGTTTACCACATGTATTGTCCTTGGCTGGTGCCATAGTTTGAGCAGGACCCCTGGGCGCAAATGTGCCCATCATAATGTTCTTCCTATAGATTTCTACGACCCTCTGGATCCTTCTACTTTGCTATTCTTCCATGCTTCTCTCATCTAGAGTCCCAATAGGTTGTCCTCCCCTCTGTCCCAGTTTCCTGATAAGTGAAGACTCTCATGGGACATTATTATGGAATAATTTTATTCACACTTTATTTTGACCAGTAGATACTAGATACTGGGTGTAGGTGTTATCTAGATTCTGTTTTCTGGCATTCCAGGCAGTGTGGGGCATGGAATGTCTCTTCTGTCATAGTCCTCAAGTTAGTTCAGTCTTTAGCTGGCCACTCCCACAAGTTATAAGCCACCATTGCCTCAGCGTATTTTGCAGTCAGTTCAGGTTTTAGGTCAAAGTTTTTGTGGCTGAATTGTTTCTCCAGCTCCACTAATGGAAGCCCTGGCTGGTTATAGAAGATGGATGGCTTAGTCTCCATATCCTCCATTACTAGTAGTCATTGTTAGGTTCACTCTCATTGATTCCAGGAAATTTTCATTGCCTTAGGTGCATGTGGAAACATAGCCCCTTATGTGGCCCTTATTTACAGTAGTCACTCCCCTTACACCTCTCCTCTGTCTGTCCTTCACCCCATATAATTCTTGTACACATGCCCCACCTCCCCGAAGTCCCCTCACAAAATATATTCTATTCCTCTCCCAAGGAGATCTATGTATCCTCTCCCTAAAGTCCTTCTTCCTACTTAGCATTTCTGGGTCTTTGGACTGTGTTGTAATTATCCTTTACTTAGTATCCCACTTATAAGTGAGTATAGTTCATGTTTGTCTATCTGGGACTGGGTTGCCTGATAGAGATTAATTTTTTAATAATTTCAACAATTTTTCTGTAAATTTCAAGTTGTCGTTTTTTTTTTTTAAAGCTGAGTAGTACTCAATTGTGTAAATGAACCACATTTTAAAAAATCCATTATTTGATTGAAGGAAATCTAGGTTGTTTCCAGTTCCTGGCTATTATGACTAATGCCACTATGAACATAGATTAAGCATGTGTTCTTGTGATAGGATGGAGCATCTCTTGATATATACCCATGAGCTGATCTTGAGGTAAATTGATGGCCAATTTTATGAAGAACCACCATATTGATTTCTACAGTAGCTGTATAAGTTTGCATTCCCACCATTATTGGGGGAGTGCTTACCTCTTGCTCCACATCCTCATCAGCATGAGCTCTCACTTGTGTTATTGATCTTAGTCATTCTGATAGTTGTGAGAGGGAATCTCAAAGTAGTTTTGATTTGCATTTCCCTGTAGGCTAAGGGTGTTGAATATTTCTTTAAGTGTTTCTCAGCAATGTCATATTACTCTATTGAGAATCCTGTGTAGATAGGCACTGCTTTTTTAAATAGGGCTATTTGATTTGTCAATGAATAGTTTTATGAGTTCTCTATGTATTTTGGATATTAGCTTTAATTTGTATGTGGAAGTAGTGAAATCCTTCCCCAGACATTCAGTTGATGTTTTGTCCCATTGATAGTGTCCTTTGACTTTGCACAAGTTCCCATTTATTAACTGTTGATCTCAGTACCTGTGCTATAGGTGTTCTGTTTAGGAACTTAATTCCTGTGTGAATGCTTTCGAGATCACTGATGTTTTCTACTGGATCAGTTTCTGTGTATCTGGTTTAATGATGAGGTCTTTGATCCACTTGGTGCTGCATTTTGTGCATTGTGATTAATATGAATCTATTTGCATTCTTCTACATGTAGATATTTAGTTAGAGGAGCACCGTCTGTTGAAGATGCTTTCTTTATACATTGTGCATTTCTGGGATCTTAATTAAAATCAGGTATCCATGGTACAGTCTCAGTCTGAGTCTTCTCTGTGGCTGGGACCCATCATCTTAGGCTGTACTGGATTACCCTCAGTTCTTAATAGAGTAGATCTACTTTTTGTTCGCCTAAGTTGAGTGCCCTGTAACTTGGATTCCTATGAAGGGGATAGATTTTCATTCGTACTCGCATGATTCTGACAGAATTTAATTGTCTTTATTTGGGAAAATATGAATGGGAAGAATATTCCTAAATCTCAATAAGGTGAAAATAGGAAACAGCTTCTCTTCATTTTTTCATGTGTTTCTCAGAGGAACTTTCTCATCAGAAGCCTTTAAAAAATCTGATTTGATATATGAGGCAAGTGATAACTTTTAGGACTGTCTTAGGTGTGTTTTATTGTTATAAACACCATGATAAAAAAAACAACAGATGTAGGAAGCAGGTAAGTTTACAGTTACACACAGCAGTGCTTCATTAAAGGAAGTAAGGGCAGGAACTATAGCATAGAAAGTAGCAAGAGACAGCACCTGAAGCAGAGGCCACGAAAGAGGCTTACTTTCTTTCTCCATGGGTGGATCATCCTGATATCTTATACCACTCAGGACCGCCTGCCCTGGTGGTGGCACTGCCAGCACTTGGCTGCACATTCTCACATCTATTATTAACCAAGATAATACCCCAAATACTTGCCTAGAGGTCAGTCAGATAAACATTTTCTCAATTGAAGTTTCCTAGAGGTCCCTTGCATGTACCAACTTCACAGATAGACAGACAGACAGACACACACACACACACACACACACACACACACACACACACACTCAGCAAAGCCCCCAGAAAATTGGTATATTGTAATAATGTCTTACTTTGAATTTCAAATTGTATTTCTGAAGTATAACACATATCATTTTCTCTTGTGTTTGTAAAACAATTACCTTTCTATGTTTGAGGAAGAGACTTTCTGCCTCTTATTTGCTATAATCATTGGTGTCTGGAGTGTAAGCACATGTGCATGTGGTTGACCACAGAGGACAGATGTGTGTGTAGGTTTCTTTGAAGCTGGACTTATAGGCAATAGGAAGAAGCTCAGCATAGTTGCTAGCTACTAACCTCAGGTCCTCTGGAAGAAGAGCAAGCACACTTAACTGCTGAGTGACCTGTCAAGCTTCTGAGAGCTTTCTCTAGTGTCAACATTTGGTACTAAAATCATTTCACTGAGTGAACTGGTGAGATGTGTCAGCAAACAAAAGTGCCTGCAGCTAAGACAAACAACTTGATCTTTACCCTGTCTGAACATTGTAGGGGAGGACTGATCCCACAGGATGTCCAGTATCCTCTATATGTCTGTATTGAAATAAATAAATATTCCCACACGTACATACATTCAAATACCTTAAGAACAAATAAAAGGAAAAATATAATTTCATTGAGAATAATTGCTAAATGAAAATTTATGTATATTTAATTTATATAAACTAAATGTGTTAAATTCATCTGCCACAATCACTAGAGACCCATCTATCACTTCTAAAGGTTCCACTAATCACTTTTCTAATAATTAATTTAATATCCATAATGTTCCACTTTTATAATAAATACTTAAGATATACCACCCTAATATGGTATTTATCTTTGTACTTTCATGGAGCAAATTCAGTACACTATAGGATAAATAGCACCTAAGAACCAATACATATTGTTTTACTATTGTATGATCAAAGGTCAGCTTGAAGAGAACAATTGTATACATATGTGTCTTCATTTTCATTTTCATCTTCATTTTCACTCCAGTGTTTCTGTTTCATTCCTTCCACTTTACTCCAAGTGTATCAAACTCAACATAAGAAAATATAGGATTTTTAAAGTGTCTGCTGTACAGATAGAAGGTTTTTAGCATGTTCTTTTCCCATCATGCACCACATTTTGTTTTACTACTGTCACCAAACACATAGAACATATTTTATATGATTTTTGAAATCATGAGAAGCATGAATGACTCTTTGTTCTATTTATATTGAAGCAGTAACCAGCACCTTTGCATATTTCTCCCTAGGAAGGACACACCCTTGCTAGTGTGACATAAAAGCTCAGTCTTCATATTGCAGTGACTGATCAGTCTCCTCTGGCTGCCCTTCAAAATGAAGTTGCCTGTTCTGCTGCTGATGTTGCTGTTGTTCAGAATTCCAGGTCAGGAGAGAAGGAAGTGAGAAAGGAGAATGGGTATGAAGGGTAGAACCTGGGTTTCACTGCTGATTACATGTGTTCTGTTCATGTATTAGAAGACTGCTCTCATCCTCGTGGATGCAGCCTGTGGGGTTTACATCGGTCAGTGGAAGGTCCCAGAGGCAGGGAACCTGTGCTATAATGAAGATCATGACATGGATTGACTGGGATGTTCTGTGTTATACCTAGAAAGCCCTTAAGGCTTTCATTTTACTTGTTTTCATAAAAAGATAATTTTAGTGAATAAAAAGTTGTATGAAAACATAAACATCCCATTTGAAAATAACTATCAAAAAAGAAACAACAAAGATTGTTCATGAAGTGTGTCCATAATTTTGTACTTCTCTGTCATTATTTCAGCCTCCAGTGGTGATGATGTCATGACCCAAACTCCAGTCTCTCTGCTTGTCACCCTTGGAGATCAAGCTTCTATCTCTTGCAGATCTAGTCAGAGCCTCCTATATAGCAAGGGAAACACCTACTTGTATTGGTTCCTGCAGAAGCCAGGCCAGTCTCCACAGCTCCTGATCTATGAGGTTTCCAACCGAAAATTCTGGGGTCCCAGACAGGTTCAGTGGCAGTGGGTCAGGCACAGATTTCACACTCAAGATCAGCAGAGTGGAGCCTGGGGATTTGGGTGTTTATTACTGTATGCAAGCTACACATGATCCTCCCACAGTGATACATGGTCTAACAGAAACATCCTTGCTTGGGGAGGCCCAACTGCCAAAAATGTAACTTATCTCTAAGACAGAGAAAAGTGCTGAAGAACTCAAGATTATGGGTTACAGCTGAAGGATACAGGTCATCAGTCAATCATATTTTTTTAGCTTCATTGGCTACAATAATACTGACATCAATTTGCCTCAGAAGAATGGTAAATTGGTGCCCTCTCATCAACCAGGAATGATGGGAGTAAAGCTAAGTGAAAACCCATTCTGATCCTAGAGACCTTGTATGCCTTTGTCAGTCAAAGTTATCCAGTAAACAGACTAGAAACTGTGCCTGTTTTGACCCAGGAACTTTCCATGGGTTATCTGGGTGTTCTGTGGTCAGATTCACTTGTGTTCTACATGGTGGGGTCTCCTCTCCATGGGTGGGAGACCAAGAAACTGGGTATTTGTGGCTTGACAGTGCATTTTGGGACACAGAGCATAAGTGCTGTGTGCAGGCAGGTGTATGAGCCGATGCTGGAGAAGGGGCATGCACTGCCAGGACTAAGGAACTTTCCATGGATTGCCTGGGTGACATAAGGTCAGATCTATTTTTGTTCCATGCAATGGTGTCTCCTCTTGGCTAGAAGACTCAGACACTGGTATTTTGTGGCCTGCATTTCAGGCTAATACACTGAGTGAATGCATGCCTGCTTATGGTTATACGCAGGAGAAAGTGAGCCTGTGGGTACCTAGAAAATTATCCATGGATTAGCTGGGAGATTTGTGGTCAGAATTACTAGTGGCCCACTCCATGAAGTCTTCCTTCAACTGGGAGAACCAGACACTTGTGTTTTGTGGCCCACAGATCAGTCTGGACCACTGAACACTATATGGTGCACCCTGGTGTGTGGCTAGACACTGGAGACTGCTCACATACCTGCAGGGATCTGGGGACTTTTCTGTGGATTTGGAGGGTGACTGGAGGCCAGACCCACCAGTGTTCTATGCCTTGTGTTCCTTTCTTACCTAGACAACACCAGCCCTGGTGTGTTTTGGAGCTTTCAGTTTGGTGCTTCACTGTCTGTGTAGTCACTGTTGTCCTGATGATCACAATGTGTGATTGGTGCCAGCATCTTGGCTCGCCCTCTACTGTTTCCCACTGTTAGATTCTTATGAAATTAGTGCCTGTCTAATAGGATTCATTCTCATGTAACTTAGTTTATTCCCATTCTCTTCATGTCTTAGTTTTGTTTCTGGAAGTTGAACTTTTGGACTGGTCTTTGGAATTGAATTTAATTGAGAGTCTTTAAGTTTCCAGGACCTGTATGTTTAGATAGTATTTTATTAGCTATGTTTTCTGTATGCTCATCTTTTCCCCTTCTCTCTAGAAAATGCATACTATAAGTTTTTTAAAGTCTCCACAGACACAAGAGGATTGAAATAATACCTTGTGTCATATTAGATCACCATGGCCTTAGGCTGCACTTCAACAATAACAGAAATAACAAAACTCCTACACATACATGGAAACTAACAACTCTCTACTTAATGACACATTGGGTCATGGAAGAAACAAAGAAAAAAATTAAGGACTTCCTGAAATTCAATGAAAATGAAGGAACAACATACCCAAATTTGTGGGATACATTGAAAGCAATGCTAAGAGGAAAATTCATAGCACTAAGTGCCTTTAAAAAGAAATTGAAAACATCTCACATAAGCAACTTAATGACACAGCTGGAAGCCTTAGAAAAAAAAAGAAGCAGAAACACCAAAGAATGTAGACTTCTGGACATAATCAAATTCAGTGCTGAAATTAATGAAGTAGAAACAAAGAAGACAGTCCAAAAAACCAACAAAACCAAGAGGTGGTTCTTTGAGAAAATCAACAAGATAGACAAACCGTTAGCCAAACTAACTAAAAGGCAGAGAGACAGTATCAAAATCAACAAAATCAGAAAGGTAAAGGGATACATAACAACAGACACTGAAGAAATACAAAGAATCATAAGATCCGATTTCAAAGGCATATATGCCACAAAATTTGAAAATCGAAGGGAAATGGACGATTTTCTTCATCAATTCCACTTGCCAAAATTGAGTGAAGAACAGATAAACAAGCCAAATAGTCCCATTTCTCCTATAGGAATAGAAACAATCATTGATAGCCTCCCAACAAAACAAAGCCCAGGGCCAGATGTTTTCAGTGTAGAATTCTACAAGACCATCAAGGATGTGTTAATACCTATACTTTTCAAGGTACTTCAAAAGATAGAAATGGATGGAATATTACCATATTATAAAGTTTTAATCATTCAATGTCCTCCCATTTACTTCCTGCTCTGTTCATTCATTTTCAATTTGCATTATTTTTATTTATGGTATATTTGGAAATGTAAAAACATAAATAATATAATATTTTTATTCACACTCCCAATTCTTCTCTTCCTTCTAACATTGAGCTTCTTAGTCCCAACAGCCTCCATTCCAATGTAATTCTTTTCGCACATCGAGATAATTTTCTTTGCTTGCATGAGCATCAGTTGTGGATTTTGTACTTGAACATAGCTTGTCAATGGTACAAGACTGAAAAGAATAACACAGACTTTTCCAGCAACTGCTGATAGGATGTTAATAAAGAGTGGGAATTCATCAGGCCCTCCTCCCTTTGTCATAAAATATTGATGGGTCCAATCTTGTGCAGGTAACCATAGTAGTGAGTTCATGAGTTCAAGGATAATGTACTGAATTCACAGTTTCACAGGATTCCTTTTCTATTTTTTGCTTCCTACATTCTTTCTAAACCCTGTTTGAGATGTCATTTGAATCTGAATGGGTAATGTACATTGTCTCTGGAGGACAAGTGTGAGCACACTTTGGTTATCCTTAGCACTTTGAATAGCATTGAGCCTCTACATTAAGTACCAACCACCACAAAAAAGGAATTTCTCTGATGAAGGCTGATAGCACCACTGAAATATATGTATAAACATAAAGTTTAGAACCCAATTTGAAACCATGCTTATTTATCAAAACACTAGTTGTAAGTTACCTCTTAGAGTGTATGACTTCATCATCCATGGACTCTTGACTAAATTTGAAATATCAGACATTGAGTGGATCACATAACTAACCAGAAAGCTCTAGGTTATCCCCATGATATGGATTATTGCACTAGTTAACATCCTGCCAAACAGATGGCCATTATTGTGGGTAATGAGCTTCACAGTTGAGCATGATTTTGATGATTTTTTCTCCATTAGGCCTTTGCAGAGCACCTTCCAGAATGGTAAATACTAACCAGCTGGGAGGAGACTTTCAGTTGAATTCCCCCACCATGTCTCTGTGTTCTGAAACCAAAATATACGGTGTCTTTAGAAATAATATTTATGATCTAGTTTTTGTGTGCAATCAAGGTAATTGAAAATAGTTGTATTGGCCAGGCAGTGGTGGTGCACGCCTTTAATCCCTACACTTGGGAGGCAGAGGCAGGAGGATCGCCATGAGTCCAAAAACAGCCTGGTCTACAATGTGCTGTCCAGAATAGCCAGGCCTACACAGAAAAACCCTGTCTCAAAAACAAAAAAAAAATTTGAAAATAGTTGTATGGTTGTGTGGCTTGGGGGCCTTCTCACAATTATAGTTCCTACCCATGACACTAGGATCTTTGTTTTATAAACTGTGGTTTCTAGAGTAGAATTATCTACCATGCAGTGTGTTTCACTGATTCTGTTTCTAAAACAGAAATAGTAAATTATGGATTTCCATGCCTTTTAAATACACATTCCTGGTTGGTTACACAACGTCCTATTCTCTCCCCATATTCCTTGCCCAATCCTTGTGTAAGCTTCTTGGTCCCTTGTATTCTCATTGTCTACTTCCACATCACACACAACTGCTCTCCCCTCCCCCACTCTTAATGTTTCTTCTCAATCCCTGCATCATCAGATCTTTCTTACTTCACCCTTTATGAACTCTAGATTATTAATTTAAATCTAGATGTGCAATGTTAGGATTCAGATATGAGAGTGAACAGGTGAGATTTGTCTTTGACTTTCATATAAATATTTCAGTTCCCTATATCTTCTGGAAATAATCCTGGAATTTTCCTTATTACACTGTATTTTGTACTTTAAAGACTTGAGATCCAACTGCACTTCCAAAATTAGCTCAGACTACACTTCCTATGAGAATTATATTTAATATTCATCACTTTTATTTTTTCTGGATAAATACCAAAGATATACGTTCTAGTGTTTGTTTTTGTTTTAGTTCAACCATAGATAATGATTAATGGACCATGGGATATTAAATTCCTAACTTACACATTTAACATTCAGAAAATAATAGCTGTCTCTCTGTAAAATTGATGAAAAGGGGAGCAATCCAAAGCTGGTCAACTTGAAAAGAACTTTTTCATACATTTGTCTTCATTTTTAAGTCTTCTGCTATGTTCTGGATGTTGTCCAGATTGAGCGATTTTAGCATGTTCTTTTCCCACCAAGCATCACATTTTAAAAATATTGTCTCTCCTGACAGAGAATATGTTTTTTTGTGAGATTTGGAAGCATGAGAATCCTAGATGACTCTTCCTTCTATCTATACTATAGCACTAAGGAGAACTTTTGTATATTGCTCCCTAGGGAGGACCCACTCTTGCACATTTGAGATAAAAGCTCAATTGTGATCTTTCAGTGACTGATACATCTCCTCAGGCTGCCTTTCAAATTGAAGTTACCTGTTTTGCTGCCAGTGTTGCTGTTCGAGATTCCAGTGAGGAGAGTGGAAGTGAGAAAGGAGAATTGGTAGGGAGCTTGGGCCTTGGATCTCACTGCTCATCATGTGTGTTCTGGCTACATATGAGAAGACAAATCTTATCCTCCATGATAGGGCCTGTTATGTTTACATTTGTAAGAGGCAGGTTTCACAAGGGAGATAATCTGTGCTATAAGGAAGACTATGACACAGGTGGAATGGCATGGTGTACTTGATGGTAAGAAGTCCCTTAGGGCTTTCCTTTCACTTGTTTTGTTAAAAAGAGACTTTTAAGTGTAAAAAGAATTTTATGTTAAATTGAACATCTCAGCTGAAATAAACATCAAGAAGATTGTTGTTGAAGTCTGTCCAAAGTCAATGTGATCAACTTTCTGCTCATACTTTCATTTGGCTGGATAAAACTTTCTAGACTTTTTGTTGGTGAATTTTTCCTATGGGTGGTTATGATAGCATTTTGACTTATGCATGGAAACCTGAAAAAAGTTTACAAATGTACCTCAGAAAAGGGAAAATGTGACTTTTACAGCTATTGGTGTCTGATTTTAACAATTTCCTTTATATTAAATGACCTACACTTGATCAATTTTCTTAAATACTTTTTGTATTCCAGTTATTATATAGCTGTTGAAGAATTGCAGATGGTTCACAGCTCTCATAGATACTAACATTAATCTCTATATGAAAATGGTCACTGCTCTTACCCTGATTTTGGTTGACTAACAGAAGATCACAGAAATTGACTCCAATCTCCAGTACTGTTGTCCAAAGCTCTTCATCTGTATATATCTGCTTCCATGGAGAATTATATAGGCTGTTCAGATTAACCATCCTAATTGGTGTAGAACACTTCGTCCAGTGATTTGCTAGGTAAATTGTGGATGATGGTTACAAGACTAATTGTAAAACAGTAACTACCAAAAGGCCCCATTCACACCTAAAGCACCATATCTCCAGTATTGACATAGCAAAAAAATTTTGTAAATCAACTCTTTCAGGGCCTTCTGTTATGATTTGTGTAACATCTTAAAATTTATTATTCCAGATAACCACCTGTGATGAAGTAGAGAGAATGTTGTAATCAGTCCTAGGAACTTTTCTCACTAATTATTACCCCCAAACTAAATACTAATATAGAAAAATGGCTAGACACCCATTTTCACATCCCCACCTGCCAGCATTTGGTCTAGTTTTCCTGGTGGTACAGGAAAATCAGCTATTGATTTTAGTTATTTAGAACTAAATGCCAGGCATCCATGTTTGTCCAGCTACACAGCACTACATGTGCCATAGATCTTAACGCAAGTCTTTGGAACTTCTTCACACTGAGAATTATGATTTAAAACAAACAGAAGCTGTAGTAGACATTTGTGTGTGCAGCTTACCAACTTTCTGTGAACTCAAAGCTTAACACACTTACTAAGGCACAAGAAATCTGATTTCTAATTAAGGTGGCCATATTATTTGTGTAATAGAAAACTTAAAATCTAATATTAAAATAAGAAACTTCTAATATATTTTTATATGTAGTTATAGTTTCAGGTATATAACATATTGGTATTCACTAATCTGTAAAGAGAAGGGTGACTGTGTCTTTGCATGCAATTCATTAAAAATTATTGTGAAATAGCTGTATAATGTAAAGAAGAATGGTTTTAGATGATATTGTTTTATCATGACATATTATATTTTTTAATTGGTCAGAGAAATGTTGATAGAAATTCTATATGATGTATAGTGTGTTTGAACATTTTAAATGCCTCATTGCTCTTAGACATCAAAGCAGGTTTGCTGTAACTTGGGAAGAGGAAGCTGGAGATTGGGCCTGTGTACAGTAGAGGTTCCCAGGCTTTGCCCAATCAGATCACAGGAGAGCTAATTCCTCTTGTCCCATTCTCAAGAATCTAATCCAACAATGTACCTGTCACTTCAAGTCAGTTTATTAAATCTCCCCTTGCACTAACATAATAAACAGGAGAGAGGTGATGCTTATGATGCTATGGGCACCATCTAGGAACAGGGTCATCTTCACATGCAGCCTCCCCACAGGCTGACAGACACAGGGGCTTTAGAAGTTTGACCATAATATACAGAGGTAAGAGCAACATGTAAATATGACAGAATCTCCTAGGAAACTCATAATACGCTAATCCTTTCTGTCCTAAAATAGTCCATTTCCAAGTAAAGTGAGGACACATTTTCTTTGTATGATTTTTTAATGTTGTTACATTCAGTATTTTTACAGATGTTAATTAATAAAAAGTGTAATCTTTCAAATCTTTCTAAAAGGCTATTCATTTTGCAATGGTTAAATTGGTTCCAGAGGACTTTAAGATTACTCTAACCCAGTTTGATGTGAGATCTATGGTGCCTAAGAAATACTACTTGAATATTAACAAAGAGAGTGTTAAGGTTCAAACTGAGCTTCTCAAAAATAGATTCATGTACATTTATTGAATGTTATGGTTAAAATCAGACAGCACATCACACATGAATCTACTTTCAGTCCAAACCAGCTTGGCTTTCAAAAATAGACCTCTGAAAAAGAAAAAAGAAAAATATGCATGTACTTCATTATTAATAAAAGGGAACAGACATTCATAAAACTACTATAGGAACCCAACCATTAAGTGTATAAAGGGCTGTGTTCCTTCAGTATATGGAAAGAAGAAAGCTGTCATATCAGATTGAGCATATGTGTGAAATATACAGTATTTTTTAAGAACAGCTTAATTTTCTGTGTGTCACTTCATACCACTCCAAACTACTCAGATTTTATACTAACTTCAGTGCGAGTTGGTGATATGCCTACATGACCCACAACAGATCTTGAGAAGTATCTTTAATTACTTGGAGGAAAAGAAGGACATTCTGGGTAATTTAGGCATTGACTTGAGATACTGTATAAGCTTGGGGAAGGGAACCTAATAAGCACTGCCTTCTTTCAGGAAAGAGAGACAATAAGCCAGACCACTCCAAAGAAACAAGGACATGTTTATTAGTGTGTGGAATCCCTTGATGATGACTGTAGGGTGAATTCTGGCAAGTGTGTGGAGAAGCCAGGATGACCAACACTGCATACTAGGGCCAGGACAGGGTTGGGACAAGACAGAATGAGCAGCTCCAGCTGGATATTGGTCCCAGTGTTTGCTTCCTTTTATGTACTGTGGGACACTATCACTGTTGGATGAACCATGGCATTACGTTTTGTTCTGTCATCATTCAGCAATCATGGTAGCCTTCAGGAGCATTAGATATTGGTTGTTCACCTCAATAATAAACTGTAATTGAATGTTTCTTGTGTGCCCGGTTTCTGTGTTTGAAGGTTAAATAGAGTGTACAGAACCAGATGGAGGTTCTCTCATATCCCAGACAATTTTCCATCATCCTGGCCTATGTAGACTGGTGACTAGCATTTCAGAAAAGGGTTGGTTGATCTAGAATATGCCTGAAATGATTTTATTTTCTGATAAATGGCTATATGAAAATACCTTCCAAAATAACCTGCTTAACTACATGTAGATTTCAGTGTGTTGACATTTCAGATTGTATATTAAACAAATGCTATACAATGGGGACAACTCTATATTACACTGTGTATGGCATTATTAAGAAACTTTTTCATTATTTTTCAATGTCTAAAAATTAAAAACCAGTGACTCATGTTTAAAAATAAAAGTTGAACCTATATAACTCCGTTATAATAATAAGGTGCACTTCTAATGCTTTGAAAGTGCTATTTTCAGCTGTTTAGGATAAACAAATTATACAAGTTATTTGTTAGTTGAACAAATCATAGCCATGTCAATTGCAAGTCTAGTTTGATCACACACACAAAAAAATACGTGTTAGGTGCAGCAGATAAACACGATTCTATAGAAAGATAAGGTAGGATAGTTAGATAAGGCATTCAGAAGTTCAGAGACAAGCAGAATATGACATTCAAATGTTTTTATTATTTTAAAATTCACTGACAATGAGACAACTTACCTGCTGGCAACACACAGCCTAATTCAAAGGGGATGATGAACATCAGAGGACCTCTTATGGAGATGGCTTCAATGTGGCAAACAAGCCACTGAGCAAAACATCCTCATTTCTACCATTGACAGAATTCTGCCTAAAAAAGGGCAAGCATGGATGCAGGCAGAATCGACTGCCAAACTCTGCCAAAGCAGGTTTAGCTAGTCCTCAATATTTCCTGTCTCACACACATACTTGTCAGATATATTGGACCAGAAGGCTGAAGAAAATGCTCTAACATTATAGAGAGTTTTAGGTGACTATTCAGGTTTAAAAAAAAATATCTGTCATTCTCCCAGTTTAGAAAGCAATGAACCTGAACTCCCAGCATACTTAGGTAATCAAGTTTATTCTGATAGAGTTGAAGACTAGATAGTTTAGTTTTACAATGAAGCTTAATTGTTTAGAGGTTAAGATGTTTTTAGGTCTGTATAGGTATTTTAAGTTGATAATGACAATATGTGATGGAAATGGATTTATATTCAGAAGTTTAGATGCACCAAGATAGGAAAAATATTTTCTTCAAGACTGTCAAATACAAACAGCCAAAACACTAAGAATGCAACACTTACATAATTCCTGATTGTATAATCTATTGCATAATCTATTGTATATTTGTATAGTAATACAAACATGTATATAAAAATTAAAATAATGAAAAAATTTTGATCTAGATAGATGTCTTAAGTTGATATTGATGATATATGATGGATATTGAGTTACATTCAGAATTTTAGACTCACTGTGATTGGAAAATATTTTCTACAAGGCTACCTAATACAAATAGCCTAAACACTATGAAAGTAATATGAATATAATTCCTGATTGTTTTGTGGTTCTTCTTGGTATACATAGTTTGTTTTATATATTTGTAATAATATAAATGTATATGTTAAAAAAGAAGTAAATAATAATAAAAAATTTAAAAGTTGTAGTTTCTTATTGATGCTGAATAACTTATAGTTTAAAAATCCTGTCTTTTGACCTACACAATGAAACGTCAGATTGTAAAAATTGTGTGGAAATGTTTAACTTTTATTTCTCATATAAATTTGCTGTTCTAGTATTACCAAAGCACACGTTTATTCTGAAGTGGGAGTAAATGTTAGTCAGCCATTTACAGCAATGCCAAATATGTATGAACGTATTATAAAAATATCAGCTTTTCAAATAAAAAGAATAAAAGAGGTTATAAGATCAAGAAATTATTTTAAACAGTATCACAGACAGAAATTTTTATAATCTAAAGAAAGAGATTACTACAAACATACAAGGACCTTACAGAACACCTAATATATTCTACCAGAAAAGGAAATTCTCCTGCTGTATAATAATCAAGACCCTAAATGTACAGAGCAAAGAAAGAATACTAAAGCTACAAGGGAATCAGACCAATTAGGATAAAATAGCAGCTTGTTCTCATGCTGCCCTCATACTAAGTATGCAGCTTCCACACTCAACCTTAACACCTGGCTACAAATTAAAACAGCAGATGGGACAGGGTTTCTGAGAGTTGGAGCCACAAAAGAGACAAAAGATGCAGAGAAAATTGGCACTTCAGTATAGCTGCTCAAGAAAGGTAACATTTTGGAGACTTGCCATAAATTCAATTTAAATTCAGTCAAAATTTAAATTTTTGTTTGCTTGAAAAATTTATTTGAGTGAATAAAGATTTAATAGTCCCTTCTCTGTTGTGTATTCCTTTACAGTGGCTATTTCTATATACTCCCAATATATCTTTGAAGTATACTATCCTAAACTAGAATTTATCTACATTAGAAATATCACATATAATTTTAAAACTCTAAAAAGAAATGCATTCTCTGGACAAACACATATGGTCTGACCTCCGGCATCTGGGTGCCCTGGCCTTGGGCTTGGTGCTGAGATCAACAAGCCTTGCAGCTGTGCACTTCTGGTTCCCAGTGATTTGCATGCACTCACTTCAAAGCCTTGTGGACTTATTAATATACCAGTCACACTCTGTGCAGTTGTCATTACAGCCTGGACTCAGCATAGACATGAGGACTCCTGTTCAGTTCTTTGGGATCCTGTTACTCTGGCTTCCAGGTAAAAAAAAAAACTAAAAAGGAGGTTTTACCTCTTACACTGTGCTTGGTGTTGACTAGAATTTGGGGAAAGTCCTCTCTGATCATGCTATTTTTGTTTTTATTTTGTATCCACTCCTAGGTACCAGATGTGACATCCAGATGACCCAGACTCCATCCTCCCTGTCAGCATCTCTGGGAGAAGGAGTCACCATCAAATGCCGGGCAAGTGAGAATATTTATAGTAACATAGCATGGTATCAGCAGAAAGCAGGGAAAGCTCCTAAGCTCCTGATCTATGACGCAAAGAACTTGGCCGATGGGGTCCCATCAAGGTTCAGTGGCAGTGGGTCTGGGACATATTATTCTCTCACCATCAGCAGCCTAGAGCCTGAAGATATTGCAACCTATTACTGTCAGAACTATCATAGTGCACCACCCACAGTGATATGACTCATAACATAAACCATCGTGGAAGCAGAAGTGAGAGGCTTGGCTAAGCCAGCTGTCCCTCCTCAGGAGCCACTCACTGAAACTGTTTCTCATATGCCACAGGATTTCCAGCAAAGCTCATGGGGAATCATTTGCTTCTGTAGAAGGAGGCTAAACAGTCCATTCTATACCATAAGTACCTTTCTTCTTTATTTCTAGCAATATAGAATACTAATGGCTTTTTTGCATTTACAGAAAACAATGTCATTCCCTATGAGCCTGTGAGAAGTCTGACCTCTGTCTCCTGTGGGACTCATACAGAAGAGGGGATTCCACTGTGCACATTCCAGCAAACATAATTTAAGTATAGAAAGTTAGTTTCAAGCAATAGCACTTAAAATGCAGAGAAATATTAGTGAGAGAAGCTGATAGGAAAGGTTTCCTGATTTTCTTACAAATGCTAGAGAACATATGAAAGAGAAAGAGAAGGCTGCCTAATCATCTTTACTGTGTATTAAAATTCCAGCCATGGGTGTTGATGCTCTTAGCTGTCTGCAGCTCTTCACTTAATGTTCTTCTTCCTCTTCTTATGGTCCCTGGCCTCCTTACAGGAATCAAACAATACTGAACAACACCAACAACATGACATTGAACCCCACTGTGTGATGCTTTCTCTATATGAAATCATATATGTCTGTATGTACAGGGTTGTCTTAAACATGCTTCCAGAAATGATATTAATGACTAATTTGATATTCTGGACCATAGTTTTAGAATCAAAACAAAATGCCAACAAACTACAGCGTTATATACTCTGTTCTGTTGGAGTTCTGTATTGTTATAATTTGATTCCTATGTCTGTTGTGTTCCATTCATAAACCTGCCTACCTGTGGACTTATGGAACATGCAGACTTAAGTACTGCAATTTCATACAAAAGAGCACAATCACATCAGAAGATACAATACCCCTTCCATGTTTCAGATTTTCTTAGTTATGTTATATTTTGTCTTTCTACATAAATGCTAAACTCAGTTTATCAAATTCAGAAAACCTTTTGAGTACATTAGTTGCATCATTATTTGTATTAGGTGGAAAATGGAGATTATATACACTTAAAAGTGGTTAATTGAACTGGAGAAAGACCAGAGTGCCTAAGAGCATTGCTTTTTTGTTTTGTTTTGGTTTGGGTTTTTTTTGTTTGTTTGTTTGTTTGTTTGTTGGTTTTTTTTGTTTGTTTGTTTTTGGTTTTTTTTTTGTTCCGAGCCTCAGCACACACATGGACAAACCGCTTTCTTTTACCAGGGTTCAATGTGGTACAGTACATTATTATGGACTTCAGAAACCTAAATATGGACACAATGTTCTTAGATATATGCAAGCAAAACACTTATACATACAAAAATATTGTCTTGTAAAAGTGGTTCATGTTGGGGGTAGTGTTATAAGACTTTAACCACACCACTCAGGAGACAGAGTCTGGTGGAACCTGTGAGCTCTACATCAGCTTGGTCTACAAATGGTGTTTCAGGAGAGTCAGGGCTCTGTTACACAGAGAAACCCTGTCTCAAAAATATTCACAGACAATAATAATCATAATATTTTTTCATGATAATCTTTATAGAGTTTAATTTTATCACTTTTCAAAACTATCAAGGTTACACTTTTATCCAATTATGTAAAAAGTTTTTAAAAAGTAAAGATTAAAACTCTAAATAAAAAAATAAATTCCTGGCACATCCTAATTTTATGTCTTTTTCCAAATTAAGCACAGTTATTCACTCTTGCAGAAGGTACTTCCATTTCTTCTCACATTATAACATATTTTTCTCTTTTGATCAGTATAGAATATTAGTGGGAAAGTTTCTCAGGTCAGTGTTTTTGTTGAATGTGCTGGGGTTGTTTAATAAGGAGGCTTCCCTTTCCTGAGGGGCAAGGGAGAGTAAGTAGGGGTGGGAGGGGGAAAGAGAGAGGAGGGACTGTGAGGAGACAAGAGAGGGGCCTACAATTGTTAAGTGAATAGATAAATAAATACATTTTTTAAATTCCTAGGTGATTTATTTTCCAAAATTTTTAGTAGTCCTAAAAGTACCATTGGTTATAGTCTTTAAACCTGCAAATTACTTCTGATGTAGATGGTTGCAAAGTTTGTTTGTTTATTTGTTTGTGTTTCATTTTACATTAACAATTATACACCTCCATAATTCTTGAATAATCTCATTTTAATACTTCTCTGTAATTTGAAGCAGGGATGTGGTCATCATAACATTTTGAATGATGTGAGGTAAGAAGACAGTAACTTTAAGACATTTAAAGAAAGCCTTTACACATGAATGGATGTAGGATTTTGTCAAATGCTTTTTCTGCGTCTAAGGAGATGATCATGTGGTTTTTCTCTTTCAGTTTGTTTATATGCTTGATTACATTGATGGATTTCTATATGTTAAGCCATGCCTGCATGTTGACAAAAAAAAGCATTTGACAAAATCCAACACCCATCCATGTTTAAAGTTCTGGAGAGATCAGGAACACAAGGCACTTATCTAAACATAATAAAGGCTATATACAGCAAACCAATAGCCAATATTAAATTAAATGGAGAGATACTCAAGGAAATCCCTCTAATATCAGGGACCAGACAAGGCTGCCCTCTCTCCCCATATCTCTTCAATATAGTTCTTGAAGTTCTAGCCAGAGCAATAAGACAGCAAAAGGAGATCAAGGGGATCCATATGGGAAAGGAAAAAATCAAATTATCCCTATTTGCAGATGATATGATAGTGTATATAAGTGACCCACAAATTCCACCAGAGAACTCCTACAGCTGATAAACACCTTCAGCAAATTTGCAGGATACAAAATTAACTCAAAAAAGTCAGTCGTTTTCCTATATACAAATGAAAAACAGGCAGAGGAAGAAATTAGGAAAACTACTCCCTTCACGATAGCCACAAGCAATATAAAATATCTAGGAGTAACTCAAACCAAGCAAGTGAAGGAATTATTTGAAAAAAAACTTTAAACCTCTGAAGAAAGAGCTTGAAGATGACATCAGAAGATGAAGGAATTTACCTTGTTCATGGATCAGGAGAATCAACATAGTAAAAATGGCCATCTTACCAAAAGCAATTTACAGATTCAACGCAATCCCTGTCAAAATACCTTAAAAATACATTGAAGAGATAGAAAGATTAATTCTCAAATTCATATGGAGAAATAAAAAGCACAGAATAGCAAAAACAATCCTACACAATAATAGATCCTCTGAAGGAATCTCCATACCTGATCTCAAACTGTGCTACAGAGCAACAGTAATTAAAACAGCATGGTACTGGAAAAGAAATAGGCTGGTGAATCAATGGAATCTAACTGAAGACCCAGAGATGTATCCACACACATTTGCTCACTTGATTTTTGACAAAGAAGCCAAATCCATTCAATGGAAAAATGATAGCATCTTCAACAAATGGTGCTGGTCTAACTGGATGTCTACATGTAGAAAAATGCAATTAGACCCCTATTTGTCACAATGCACAAAACTCACATCCAAGTGGATTAAAGACCTCAACTTAAAACCAGAGACATTAATTTAGTTAGAGGCAAAAAGTGTGGGAGCCTGGAATACATAGGCACATGAGACAACTTCCTGCACAGTACACCAACTGCCCAGGCTTTAATGTCTACATTTAATAAATGGGACCTCATGAGGCTGAGAAGCATCTGTAAGGCAGGAGACGCTGTCAGCAGAACAAAGCGAAAACCTACAGACTGGGAAAAGATCTTCACCAACACTTCATCTGATAAAGGTCTAATATCCAAAATATATAATGAACTCAAGAAATTAAAGACCACAAAATGAAACAACCCAATTGCGAAATGGGGCTCAGAACTAAATAGAGAATTCTCAACAGAGGAATATCAAATGGCCGAGAAACACTTAAAGAAATGCTCAACCTCCTTAGTCATCAGAGAAATGAAAGTCAAAATGATACTGAGATTCCATCTTACACACATCAGAATGGCAAAGATCAAAAACTCAAGTGACACCACATGTCGGCGAGGATGTGGAGAGAGAGGAACACTCCTTCATTGCTGGTAGGAATGCGAACTAGTACAACCACTTTGGAAAGCTATCTGGTGCTTTCCCAGAAAAATGATAATAGGGCTTCCTCAAGACCCAGCTATCCCACTCCTTGGAATATACCCAGAAAATGTTCTACCACCCAAGAGGAACATATGCTCAACCATGTTCATAGCTGCTTTATTCATAATAGCCAGATCATGGAAACAGCCTAAGTGTCCCTCAGTAGAAGAATGGACTAAGAAACTGTGGTACATTTACTCTATGGAATACTACTTAGCTATTAAAGACAAAGAATTCCTGAAATTTGTGGACAAATGGATTGAACTAGAAATTATCATAATGAGTGAGTTCAACCAGAAGCAAGAAGAGACAAATGGTTTATACTCACTTATATTGAAACATTAGTCCAAGGGTTACGTACCATGAAAAACTTTACTTACCAGGAAAGTGGGTCAAAGGAGAGGACATTCTACTGAGATTTTAGGCGAGAGTAGCATGGAAGAATGGGGAAATAGAAGGATCCAAAGGGTCCTGGAAACCTACCAGAAGAACTTTATGACAGGTGGATCTGGGTCCTGGGGTCCTCCTCAAACTAAGGCACCAGCCAAGGAGAATATAGGAAGTAAACTTCAAACCCCTACCAAGACCTAGCCGATGAACAGGATATTCTCCACCGGTGAGTGGAGAGTGAGATCTGACTCGCACACGAACTCTGGTGCCCCTTTTCTGACCATGTCCCCTGGATGAGGAGGCCTGGTGGCACTCAAAGGAAGGATAGCAAGTTATTAAGAAGAGACTCGATACTCTAAGAGCATATATGGGGGAGGAGGTCTCCCTCAATCACAGACAAGAGGAAGGGAGAAGGGGGGAAGTGGGAGGGAGGAAGGAATAGAAAGATACAAGGGAAGGGCTAACAACTGAGATGTAATATGAATAAATTAATAAAAATTTTAAAAAAGAAAGCCTTTACACTTGGATAAATTTAAATTAAGATATCTTGGTCACATTCAGCAAATATAAATAGGACATCTAAGTTTGACTTTAAGACGAACCACTATTTTAAAATAGTGTAAGTACTCTGAGAAATACTCCAAGCATATTTATACAGTTTTCATTTGTTATTTATCTGAACTTCAAGTACAACTCAGAATCTTCTGCTTACCTTTTTTTATTATTTTTTATCAATTTATTTAGATTATATCTCAATTGTTATCCCCTCACTTGTATCCTCCATTCCTCCCTTCCTCTCCATGTTTCAAACTATTCCCCTCCCCTAGGTCTGTGATGGAAGGGGATCTCCTCCCCCATGATATGTTCACAGCCTATCAAGTCTCAACCTGGTATCCTGCTTATCCTTTTTCTGAGTACCACCAGGCTTCTCCAGCAAGGAGAAGTGGTCAAATATGGGGCACCAGAGTTCATGTCAGAGTTGGTCCCCACTCTCCATGCAACTTTGGAGAATGTCCTCTAAATAAATACTTATAATCAGGTAGCAAACTATCTTTGTCATATTCTCATTTGGAAAGCTACTAACCTCAACTCCTGAAATACTCAGGTAATCAAATTTATTCCTTCTTAAGTCTCTGTTGGAGTTGAAGAACAGGTAGCTCAGTTTTACAATGAAACCTAGCTGTTTAGGGGTTAAGACATTTTTCCATCTAGATAGATGTTTCAAGTTGATAATGACAAGATGTGATAGAGTTCGATTTACATTCAGAATTTTAGATGCACCAAGATAGAAAAGATTCTTTCTTCAAGGCTGTCAAATACAAATAGCCATAACACTAAGAATGTAACATTGATACAATTTCTGATTGTGTCATGGTTCTTCTTTCTATATATAGGTTATTTTATATATATATGTACTAATATGAATGTTTATATAAAAATGGGTAATTAATAAAAAATTGAAAGTCCTAATGTTTGAAGTAATAAAAAGTGATTTTAACAAAAGAAAAAGGGTTCACATTATAAAATCAAATGCCTTGTCTAGTCACTTGTATGTCCTTTAATATAAAAGGACTATCCTGCTGTGAAAATTATGGAGGGAAAACTGATGGTAATGTGACTTTGTCACTTAGCACAGTATCAAGAGGGCCATACGTAACCTGAAGAAGCAAAAACAAAAGTGATTATGAGTTTTTAAAAAAGAAAATTATGGTGGTGAACTGTGATAGTTTGCATATAAGAGTTGTGATAAAAATTATGACTAGAATAAAAGGTATATTTGGACTAATGGTTCTAGAGGTTTACAGTCCAGAATAGTGGAGAGACAGCATGGTGTCTAGAGCACAGCTGAGAGCTCACATCTTTTTTTCTGAGACAGGATTTCTATGTGTAGCTTTGACTGTCCTTCACTCACTTTGTAGACCAGGCTAGCCTCGAATTCACAAAGATCCATCTGCCTCTGGCTCCCAAGTGCTGGGATTAAAGGCGTGCACCACCACTGCCTGGCAGAGCTCACATCTTGAACTACAAGTAGGAAGTAAAAGACAAAATGTGATGAGTAGCATTAACATCCCAAAGTTTGCTCCTATACTTGCCCACATACTTCACCAGCAAGATAACACCTCCAAAACTCACAACAACAGCTACGGAGAACCAAGTATTCAAACATTTCGCATTATGTTATATTTTTCAATCAACCAGTACAGCAACTAAGAACAATGACAATCACCAATATTGTTTTAGGGATCTCCTGTGTATCTCTGATCAACATCTTGAGGGAAGGTATCACCAACTTGGAAGAAGGCTTTTTATTTTACAAGGTACAGCCCTTGGGACGTGCATAAGAAAGTATATGAAATATATAATATAATATGCTATTTTATTGCTTTTAACAACATCCTTAATGTTAATTTTTCCCAACTCCCACCTCAGCCTTACCTTCCCATCCATCTGCACACTTACCCTCGCCATCCATCATTTGTTTCCCCTTTCACATCACTTGCTCTTTGTAGGATCTTTCTTTCCCTTCCTCAGCCCAATGGCCCTTCCCTAACTTTCTGGATTCAACAACTACTCCAAATTAAGTGCACAACTCTAAGGTCATTTTATACAATATAATCCTTTCCAGCTATATTCATTCTGCTGGAAATATCATGTTTTCAATTTCTTTATATCCTAATAAATAAATAAATGGATTTTTAAATAATAAGGAAATGGATGTATAGTGTTCATCAAAAACTGGGTACCATTACCAAAACTTATATTAATTAAAGTAAACATTATATTTAAAATCCAACTACACCCTCATGGTTTGCCTCATTTGTGTTTATTAGATTCTGTATAGAAACATAATCACATGTGTGTATATGACATTAATTAGAAATGAATCTTCCTAGAGGCTTAAAGTTTTAGGGTTTGAATGTGGTATCATAGTTTTAGAGGACACTGAGATAAATAACTGTGGACCAAAGTGTTTATTATGAGTTATTAATAGTGTAGACAGACAAATGTAGAGAAATAGTATGGTAGAAGCGCTGCAGTGAGATGTTTATTCTTAGAATCAGAGACAGACTGTGGTTCAGTGTCTCTCAGGAGGCCCAGTGGTTGCCTGGTGCAGGCTTCTTGTGTGGGAATGTTTGATGGCCATTTTATTATTTATTTTTAATTTAAAGTGATTTTATTGCTTGGGAACATAAGATAATTTATGCCAATTGAATAGAGGTTGTGGATGGATCCTGTTAACAGTTGGAGGTGTGTGTGTGTGTGTGTGTGTGTGTGTGTGTGTGTGTGTGTGTGTGTGCATGTGTGTGTGTGTGTGTGTGTGTGTGTGTGTGTGTGTGTGTTAGCCTTGGCTGTCCTGCACTCTCTTAGTAGACCAGTCTTGCATCAAACTCAGAGCGATCCACCATCCTTTGCCTCCAGAATGCTGGGATTAAAGGCATGCACCACCATGCCTGGCATAAGTTTTTATTATAGTTTATTTACATTACATCTTAATCATAATCCTCCCATTCTTATCGTCTTGTTCCACCCACCCTCTCTCCCTTCCTCTCTCTTCTTCTGCCCTATTCCCTTCCCCTAGACCTCTGACTGGTTGGATTTTCCTCCACACCCTCAAATCTAGTCTCATCTGGGTAGCCTGCATCCCCTTTCTCTGTGTTCCCAAAGGGCCTCTCCACCCATGGCAGTGATCAAATAATGGGCACCACAGTTCACATTAGAGGCAGTTCCCTGCTCTCCTCTCCTCTTCTCCATGTGAAAAATGAGCTTTCTATTGGCTGCTTAGGAACAGAGGGTCAAGGTTCTCTACTTGCAATGTCCTTTGTGGGTACATAAGTTTTTTCAGGCCTCACTGGGCCCGTATCCTTCAGTGTTCATAGTCTTCTTGAGGAACTTATGAATCCCCCTCACACTTCTGGCCCCCATCTCTTCCATATAACTTGCAGCTCTTAACCAAGAGTCCAGCTTTGAGTATCAGTAGTTGCCCTGCTAGATGGGATCTCTGAGAGGACATCTATGTGGGGCTCATATCCACCCATAAGTGAGTATACACCATGTGTGTCTTTCTGGGTCTGGAACTGTAGGCAATATGGAGCAGCTCAGCATAGATTCCAGTTACTAACCTCAGGTCCTCTAGAAGAACAGCAAACACTCTTAACTGCTGATTGATCTGTCAAGCTCCTGAGAGACTTTGCTAGTGTCATAATTTGGTACTAAAATCATTTCACTGCGTGAACTGGTGAGATGTGTCAACAATAAAAGTGCCTGCAGCTAAGACAACAATTTGAACTTTACCCTGTATCTACATTGTAGGGAGGACTGACTCCAAATACTGGTCCTCCATCCTCCATGAGCGTACACTAGAATAAATATTCCTACAAATACATACACTCAGTCACCTAATAAAAAAATAAAAGTAAACTTGTCATTTCACTGAGTATAATTGCTGTATGAAAATTCATACATATTTAACTCATATACCAAATGAGTAAAATTCACCTGTGAAATACCATTACCCACAAACACTAGAGACCCATCCATCACTTACAAAGCTTCCACAAATCATATTTTCTATGATAATTACTCTAATATTCATTATTTTTACTTTTATGCCATCCTTAAGCTATGCCATCCTAATATATTCATTTATTTTCCTCCTTCCATGAGACAAATTCAATAAGCTACAGTGTAGACAATCACACATATTGTTTTACTACTGTACAATCAAAAGCAGAGTAAAATATAGTTTCAACTTGAAGAAAATGATTGCATACAAATTGCCTCAATCCTTCACTTCATCCTAGTGGATCAAAGTATTCAGCATAAAAAATGAAGGACATTAAAAGTGCTTGTGGTTGTACAGATTGAAGGTTTTCAGCATGTTCTTTTCCCATCAATATGTCACAGAACATATTTTCTGTGAGTTTTGCAATCATGAGACACATGAATCACTCTTCCCTTTATCTAAACAGTAGCAGTAACAAGGATCTTTGCGTATTGCTCCCTAGGGAGAACTCACCCTTGCTAGATTAAGATAAAAGCTTAGTTGTCAATTTTCAGTGACTGGTTAGTCTCTTCAGAAGCCTCTTCAAAATGAAAAGTTGTCTGTTCTACTGTTGATGCTGATGTTGTTCAGGGTTCCTGGTGAGGACAGAGGGAAGTGAGAAAGGATGCATGATAGGATGAGACCTTTCTCCTCCATTTCATGATGTTCACATGTGTTTTGTCAATTTATGAGAAGATGGGACTTATATTACAGGACTGGGACTGTGATGTCTACATCTATGAGAAGGGGGTTCCAGGTGGGAGGGAACCTGTGCTATAATGAAGGCTCTGACATGGATTGACTGGGATGTTCTGAGTTATGCCTAGAAGGCCCTTAAGTCTTTAATTTCAGTCATTTTGATAAAGGGTAATTTTAGTGCATAGAGAATTGTATGTAGAAGTAACTATGTTGTTTGAAATAACTGTCAAAAAAGAAACCACAAAGATAGTTTCTTAAGTGTGTCCATAACTTTGTACTTCTCTGTCATTATTTCAGCCTCCAGTGGTGATTTTGTGATGACTCAAACCCCAGTCTCTCTGCCTGTCAGCCTTGGAGATCAAGCTTCTATCTCATGTAGATCTAGTCAGAGTCTTCTACATAGTAATGGAAACACCTACTTGGATTGGTACCTGCAGAAGCCAGGCCAGTCTCCACAGCTCCTCATCTATAAGATTTCCAATCGATTTCCTGGGGTCCCAGAAAGGTTCAGTGGGTCAGGTACAGATTTCACACTCAAGATCAGCAGAGTGGAACCTGAGGATTTAGGAGTTTTTTCTGACTGCAACCAATACATTCCTCCCATAGTGATGCAGACCCAAACAAAAACATCCTTGCTTAGGGAGGCCCAGCTGCCAAATATGTAACCTACATGTGAAAGAGAGAAATGTCCTGAGAGACTCCAGATTACGGCTTGCAGCTGAAACATGTGCATCTTGGCTATATCTCATTGGTCGTTGTACGTAATAACAATGACATTGTATCTGCCTCAGGAGAATGGTAAACACATGTCCTCTCAGCAGCCAGCAATGATGAGGGTAAATTTGAGTTGAAACCCATTCTGATCTGAGGCCTTGGCTGCCTTTGTCAGTCAACATTATTCAGTAAGCAGACAGAAAACTGAGGCATATTCCTTTGCTAAACAATCTCCCTTACTGTATGTGTACTTCATTTGCCACATTTTATGCTTTTGACTTAAATAACATTTTATTACTATAAATATTGCCCATTCTACTTTCCTTTGTTTTCTATTTGTGTAAAGTATATTCATTGACTCCAAAATATTCAGATTATATTTTACTCATAAAGTCTTCTATTTCAGACAAATAGTCATTTTTATCTCAATCCAACTGTTGTAACTTCTTTCACTTAATTTTTTATTTGAAATTATACTCATAGTTACTGGCGAGTAGGAAGATATTTATGCTAGTATTTGTTTAGTTGTTTTAAAAATCCATTCTATTAGTTGTCATTTGGTGTTTTCATATATTGATGAAAATTTAATACTTTTTTCCTATAGTTGTATAAATTTATTGAACTTAATGCAAACCTGTTTTCAGGTTAAATTACCTTTTTTTTTTGTTGTTTCCAGAGAGTGCTCACATTTTCTTTTACTTTTGAAAATTTCTAGGAAATGTATATTCATGGTGGAGGATGGATGTAAATTTTGCTGTTACTCTTGCTAGAACTTTGGTTATATTATCCAATTATGTCCTCATTGTTAGATTCTTATTATGAAATTAGTGTGAGTCTAATGGAATTTGCTCTTATATAACTCAGACTCTCACCCTTATCTTCAAGTCAGGTTTTGTTTGTTTGTTTGTTTGTTTGTTTTTGGGTAGGTGAACTTTTGGACAGGTGTTTTTCGTTGAATTTAATTGACAGTCTTTGAGTTTCCAGGACCTGGATGTTTAGATAGTATTTTATTAACTAATGGGCTCTTATGGTTTACCTTTTTCTCTTTTATACAATTGGATATATATATATATATATATATATATATATATATATATATATATATATTTGTATTCATTCAGTGTCATCCCATGTTTTCCTGATGCTGTTCATTATTTTTATTTTGATTTATTTTCACTAATTGTATATTTTTAAAATTTAAAAACATAAAGAATATAATAATATTTTCACTCACATTCCCAATATTTTTCTTTCCTCTAACTCTGAACCTCTTATTCTCAACAACCCCCTCCAATTGTAATTCTTTTCACTCACTGAGGCAATTTTCTTTGCTTGTATGAGTGTCAGATGTGGCTTATGTACTTGAACTTAGTTTGACAATGGCTACGAGACTGGAGATAATTCCAGACTTTCCTAGCAGCTATTAACTGCTGATACAATGTTATTAAAGAGTGGAAACTTATCAGGGCCTCCTCCATTTGTGATGAAATGTTGATGAGTCCTGTCCTGTGTGGGTAGTGGATTAATGAATACAATGAGCACAGGTTTACCTTCTATTCTTTGGTTCATAAATTCTTTCTACATCCTGTTTGGGATGTCCCTTGAGCCTGAATTGGTTATGTACGTTGCCTGTTAAGGACAAGTGTGAGCATCCCAGTTGTCATCCATAGCATTTTGAAGAGCTTTGTGCCTCTCCACTAAGTATTGCCCCTACAAAAAGAAATTTCTCCAATGAAGGCTAATGCCATCACTAAACATAAAGTTTAGAAACCAAGTTGACACCATGCTTATTTATCAAAATACTAGTTTTAATTACTATTTGTATGAATTCCTTAGCTATCGACCCAAAACCCAGCTTCTCCCAGTGAGTGGATCACGTTTCTAACCAGAAAGCTCTATGTTAGTTCTATAATAAGGATTTTTATAACAGCATCCTGCCAAGCAGGCAGACATTATTCTAAGTTATGAGATCCAGAGATGAACATGACTTTTGATAACTTTTCTCTCCATCAGGGCTTTACAGAGCACTTTCCATAATTGTGAAACCTAGACAACCAGGAGGAGACTGTCAGCTCCAAGAACTTTGCAGGCTCTTTTATAATAAAGGGTACTGTTTGTAAATATAGAATGTTTGATTTATAACCTGTGGTTTCTAGAAGAGTGTTAGCCACTATGCAACAAGCTTCATTGATTCTGCTTTTAAAATAGAGTTAGAAAATAATGCTTCCATAGTTTTTTCTTCATATACTCTTATTTTTGGTAACTCAACATTTCCTCCTCTCTCTGTTCCTAATCCATCCCCTATTCCTTGCCCAATCCCTACTTAGACTTCTTAGTCCCTGGTGTTCCCACTATGCATTTTTACATCTCACACATTCTCCTATCTCCTCCCATCCTTAAGGTTTCTTCTCAGTCCCTCTGTCATCAGGCCTTTCTTATTTCCAACCTTTACAGATCTTGATTAAACATTCCAATATAACTCTTCAAAGTTAAGATTCACTTAGGAGAATGAACAGGTGACATTTGTCTCTGATACTCAGTATAACTATTTAAGCTTCAAATACTTTCTTACAAGTTTCCTGATTTCATTTTATTTTATACTCAAAACACTAGAAACCGACCCCCACTTCCAAAGTTCGCTCAAAGCATACCACCTATGATGATTATTTTTACTTATTAATTTTATTTTATTTTGACTTATATATTCACTTTAAATCACAATTGTAGCCTCCTCCCTACTGTGCTCCCTGCCCCTCTCTCTTGTCCTCAGAAAAGGGGAGCTGCTCTCCAACCAACACACCCCAGCACATCAAGTTGCATCAGGACTGAGCTCCTCCTTGTCCACTGAGTCCAGGTAAGGCAGAAGAGATAGGATGACATTATTGAAAGCCAGAAACAGAGTTTGTGTAACAGACAGTACCCATTCAACTTACTAGGTGACACACATGAAGATCAAACTACCCATAGATTACATATGTGTAGTGGGCCTGGGTCTAGTCCATGCGTGTTCTTTGGTTTGTACTTCCAGCTCTGTAAACACCCATGAGCTATGTTATTTGAGTCTGTTTGTCTTCTTGCAGTCTTATTGCCCCCTCTGGCCTCTTCTATTCTTCCCTCCCACTCTTCCAAAGGACTTACTGAGCTCACCCTAGTGCTTGGCTATGTGTCTCAGCATCTGAATCTATCAACTCTTAGGTGGGGCCTCTGAGAAAACCATTAAGTTAGTGCCCCGCCTGCAAACATAGCAGAGTATCCTTGATGGTGTCAGAAATTGGCTCTCTTCCATGGGGAGGGTCTCAGATTGGACCAGACATTGGTTGGTCATTCCCTTAGTCTCGTCTCTACCTTTATTTCTGCACATTTTGTAGGCAAGTTAAACTTTGGTTCAAAGGTTTTCTAGGTGTATTGGTATTCCTCTCCCACTGTTTTAAGTCCTGCCTGGCTAGAAGATGGCCTCTTCAGAATCTTCTCCCTGTTGCTAGGGGGCTCAGCTAGAGACATCCCTATATCCTTTACATAGCCTGCCTGGTAGTGGGTCTTCAGTTTGTCTCAGTGATGGCCCTGCTTTTGTCTTCCTTTTTCCTTCCAGGCCCTCACCACTCCTCACATATCTGATTCCACACGTCCACCTTTGTTTCCCTTCTCCTCTCCTATCCAGTTCCCCCTCTACTTCCTCTTCTACTGTCTCTTATATTTCCCCATCTATGTGTTATTTAAGGAGGGCATCCCTTGGGTCCTCCATGTTACTTAGATTCTTTGGGACCATGATTTGTAGTACTGTTATCTTGTAATGTATGGATAACATCTATTTATAAGTGAGTGCAACTATGTGTGAGTACATACCTTGTGTTTCTATCTTGGTCTGGATTACCTCACTAGATCCATCAATTTGCTTGCAGGTTTAATTATTTCTTTGTTTTTAAAAAACAGAATAGTATTCTGCTGTGTAATTGTACCATATTTCTTTATCTATTCTTTTGTTGAGGGACATCTAGGTGGTTTTGAGTTTCTGGCTATGATGAATAAAACTTCCATGAACATAGTTGAAAAATGCCCTTGCAGGATGGTGGAGCACCTTTTGTGTATATGCTCAAAAGTGATGTAGCTGGGTCTTGAGGTAGATCTATTCCCAACTTTCTGAGAAAATGCCAGATTAATTTCTAAAGTGGTTTTACAAGTTTGCCCTCCCACCAGCAATCGAGGGGTGTTCCACTTTTTTCCATATCCTTGACAGCATGTGCTGTCACTTGAGTTTTTTTTCTCTACTCATTCAAATACACTTATTTATTTATTTATTTATTTACGTTTTTTACAGGGGAGGATGTCCCCCTCAGTCACAGTCATAGGGGAGGGGAATAAGGGGAAAATGGGAGGGAGGGAGGAATGGGAGGATACAAGGGAAGGGATAACCATTGAGATGTAATGTGAATAAATTTATAAAAATTTTTTAAAATGTCACTTGAGTTTTTTATCTTTGCCATTATGACAGTGGTAAGATGGAATCCCAAAGTTTCTTTATTTGTATTACCCTGATGACTTAGGACATTGAGCATTTCTTTTTTAAAAAAAATTTTTTTATTAATTTATTCTTGTTACATCTCAATGGTTATCCCATCCCTTGTATCCTCCCATTTCTCCCTCCCTCCCATTTTCCTCTTACTCCCCTCCTCTATGACTGTGACTGAAGGAGACTTCCTCCCCCTTTATAGAGCATTTCTTTAAGTGCTTCTTGGTCCTTTGGTAGTTCTCTGTTGAGAATTCTCTGTTCATCTCTGTGCCCCATTTTTTCAGTGCATGTCTTATTTATTCTTTTTTCCATTTTTATTAAATATTTTTACATGTATATTTATCTTATTATACATAAATACAATAAACTTCATGCAGCAAAAAGGACCATGAAACTATCAGGAATTGTATAAATGTTACATCTCCATAAGTAGGTTCTTTGATGCTCATCATCTTCCTGAGGTAGGCTGGTTGTTTCCAGGAGTTAACCTGGCTCATTGTCAATGTACCTTTAAAATAATAAAACCAAGTTAAATGCCATATTCTGAGTGCCCTTATATGACTATTTTACCTTGCTTTCTATAGAATCATATCTGTCTGTTACACCTATCATGTATATACTTGTGATAAAAAATAGACTAGTAATTGATGTAACATGATTTGATTAACTAACAATTAATTTGTCTAACTTACTTATCCTAAACAGCCTGCAATAGAACTCTCAAAGTATTAAAAGTAAGCCTTGTATTATTATTTAGTTGTATGTGTACAATACTACATATTAGAGTAGAAATTATATATATATATATATATATATATATATGTACGTATATATAGTGTGTGAAGAATAATCTTAAATTTGAATTGTATACCAATGTATCTAAAATTAAACTTATCTTTCAGCTATACACAAATGAATACAAAAGGAGAAAATATTAAAAGTTGCAAGGAAAAATGGCGAAGTCACATATAAATCCATATATATCAGATTACAATGGACTTCTCAACAGAAACTCTAAATGCCAGAAGGGCCTGCTCAGATGCCTTACGAACACTAAGAGACCAGAGATGTCACCCCAACTACTATACCTAGAAAAACTTTTAATCATAATAGAGGGAGAAAACCAGATATTTCATGACAAAAGCAAATTTAAGCAGTACTATTCCACAAATACAACCCTACAGAAGATACTAGAAGGAAAAGTTCAAATCAGTACTTTCCAGTGGACACATCATCGAGACAGAAACTAACTGGAGAAATTATGAAACAAACAGATGTCATGAATCAAAATGGATGTAACAGATATCCACAGAACATTTAACACAAACACAAAGAATACACTTTCTTTTTAGCAGCTTACAGAGCTTTCTCCAAATCTGACCACCTCTGGGACAAGCTGAAGACCTATGTCAGGGAACGCTCCTGGGAAGAAAGAAGGGGTACACTAGCAAAGACTTCTAGTAACGGGACATAGTGACTAAAAAGTATACCCTAGACAAGTGTCCTAGAAGAGGAAAAGGAACAACAAACCACCCACAAAAACATCAATGCAAAATGCACAATGCCTACAATTTGTGCAAGGACAAAGATAGACTAGGCAATGCAGAGAACAAGAGAATGTCCAAACAATGTGTGGCCCAGCCCAAGACCCTCCTTACTGTGGAAACCAACCCCTCGCATTATTAACAATGCTCTGCTGTTCTTGTAGACAGGAGACTAGTAGAGTACTTATTGAGGGTAAAATTCCTCTTCTTTGAGTTAAAATTTCAGAGAAGATCTTATCGAACATCTCTACAGCAAACCAGAGAAGAATAAAGATGAACCAAAAAATCATTTTCATAATTATTCTGAGGGTGATTTCTCAGATAGTTAGAGTAGGAGAGATCCACTGTAATTCTTTTTATCCTATGAAGGCATTGTGGAAAGCTGGTAGGAGCCTGGGCCTATTGGTAGCATCATTTCCCTACACTGGAGGTGTTCTCTTGGGAGATGTATCTTTGCCTTATTAAGTCCTGTGCTTGCTGCCTTTTGTGTATCACAGGTTTCATGGAATAAGCCACAGGTCTACAGCATCTTAGCCACATCATTGAACACTCAGGGTATATTAATATATAGTCAAGAATGCTCATTTCTATACATATATTTCTGGAAAATGAACATCAAAAACAGGATTACTTTTCCTCAGTAGACTCATTAAATGTGTAATTTAATGATTGAGGTTAGTTATTCTTTCATTCTGCAGTGTGTTTTAATTCCGTGCTTATTATATGTGTCGGGAATGTATAAAATATTTCCCATGCAGGCCACAAAAATGGGTCTATTAACACATTAAAGAAAACTCAGGGGCAACAATGAGTCCCTAACTTTGAGTCTATAAATGGATGGATATCTAGCTGTGTAAAAGCATCAACATCCACCAACCTATCATCTGGTCACTTGGTATGTGAGTCAGGGCACTGACAGGAGGGGAATTAAGCCACATTTCAGAAATATGGGGTTCAGGGAAAGTGCAAAGAAAAGAGTAGAAGAGAGAGTCTTAGAAATACATTAACCAAATTGGGCAAAATGTCTTGATTAATTAGATGTTGCTTCATGTTATAAAATAGTGGCCAATGCCAACTTAGAGAGGAAATGGTTTATTTGGTTTACATGTGTTGCTTCATGCCCATACTTGAGTAAAGTCAGGGAAGACGCTCAAGCAGAAACTGGAGACAAGATCTAACGGAGGCTATGGAGCAGAGCTGCTTACTGGCTGTTCTTGTGGATTGCTCCTAATGACTTGTTTAGCTTTCATCCTTATACATCCCCAGATCTGTGCATGATGGTACCACTCTCAGTGAACTGGGACTTCCCACTCAATCACCATAGACTTACCTATAGGCCAACCTGATGGACACACATTGTTACCTCGGGCTCTTTTCCAAAATGAGTCTAGATTGTGTTAGTATGATAAATCAACCAGCATACACCTATGCCATTAAATATATAAAGCTTTGAAGAAAAAATACTAAGGTATAGAGATAGAAGAAAGACATTTTGTGTTCATAGATTGGAAGAATCAATACTGTCAAAAATGCCTGTACTACCAATAGAATTTGCAAAATCATTGTATTTTCTATAAAAATAACAGTGATATTATTCACATGAATGTTAAAACAATCTCAAATTATATGAAATCACAAAATGTTTTGAATATACATAGTAATTTTGAACATAAATAAAAAACAATGAACCTGGTCTAACTTATATTTAAACAGACTGCAAACTCTAGTAAGTAAAACAGCATTATACTGACATAAAATAAACATGGGGACTAATGGAGTATTTTAGATAGGCTGTAAAGAGACTGTTGTATTATTTATGAAGATGTAAGAATACACAGTTTGCCCCTTTTCTGACCACGTCCCCTGGATGGGGAGGCATGGCGGCACTCAGAGGAAGGATAGCAAGTTACCAAGAAGAAACTCGATATTCTAAGAGCATAGATAGGGGGAGGAGGTCTCCCTCAATCACAGACATAGGGAGGGGAGAAGGGGGGAAGTTGAGGGAGAGAGGAATGGGAGGAAGGGGAAGGGCTAACAATCCAGATGTAAAATGAATAAATTAATAAAAAAAGAAATAGTAAAAAAAAAATTAAAAAAATACACAGTTCAAGAAAGGGTTGTCCTTTATAAAATAATTAATTAAATATAAATCTTTACTATCTTTTAATTTATGTATGTATATTTTTCTTTCTGTGTACGGACACATGTGTGAAAGTACCTACAGAAGCCAGCAGATGGCACTGGATCCCTGCAGTTGTAGTCACAAGTACTTGAAAGCCACCAACCATGGGTTTTGGAAAAGCAGAAACATGGGTCTCCTGTGAAAGCAGCAAGCACTTTTAACCACTTAGACGTCTCTCCATCCCTATGTATTCAGGTGTAAATAAATTTATATTTGCACATTTTTGTCTGTTTGTGTGAGAGAGATGTCACAGTAAACACATAGACATCAGAAGACTTCTTGTGGTAGTCAGTTTCTCCTTACACTAAGTTCCAGGGATCAAACTTGGCTCTTCCAGATTGGCAAGATGTGGTTTTACATGAACCATTATCCATGAAGAAATCTCTGCCCAGGAACAGTTTATTCTTCTCTTCCCTTCATTTCCCTTCTCTTTTCTTTCCTTCTCATTCCTCCCCTCCACTCTCCTCCCCTCCACTCCCCTCCCCTCCACCCCCTCCCCTCCACTCTCCTCTTCTCCACTCTCCTCCCCTCCACTCTCCTCCTTTCCCCTGTAGACCCCTCCCCTCATCTTCTGTCTGCTCATCTCTGCTCCTTTCCTCTCCTCTCCTCTGCTCTCCTTTCCCTTCCCATCCACTCCATTTCTCTTTCATCATCTATTCTTTCCTCCCCTGCCTTCCCCTCCCTCCCTGCCTAGCCCCTTTATTTAATTTTAAAGTAAATGTTGGCAGATAAATTGGGCATTTTTATTTAACTTGTGCAAAATAAAACAAAGTTTAAAATGTGATCTATGATATATGACTAGGAAATCGCTAGAAGAATACATACTTGAAATGTTTCAGGACATTACTATTTTCTTTTTACCACGGTCTAAAAGCACAAGAAAAGCTTTAGGTTTTCTTCTCCTCTCTCCTTTCCTTTTTCCTGCATGTCTTTTCTATACTGACTCTGCTGGGATCTCAGAAATCTCTCTCCATCTTTAATTTAACTGCATATATCCAAAAGAAGGTAGTTATCAATACTGATTGAGTGTTTGGTGATGAGCATTGGATAACACATCCTCCTTATGCTCTGGTGCCATCAATCACTGAGTTCCTTAAAATGACTTGATATCTGTGATGTCCAAACATCACTCACCAGAGGTGGGTTAGAGTTAGTTCCGGCAAAGCTTCTGTGTCTCAAAGATGTAGTCATTCTATGCCACCATCCACATTCATTTAATTGGAAAATCTTTCATTTTTTCTGAGAGATGTGACCAAAACAATCATAAAATTGGTGTTAGGGGTATGTTTAAGAGAAAGGGAACCTATTCAGGATTCAAACTGACTCCTGGCACACGCCACATAAAAACCAGTGTAAGTGAGTCAGAATGTGGCAATGACAGAAAGGAAAGAGCCAGCACCGAGAGAATATCAGGTATGGGAAGGGTGAGGCTGGGCTGACTACACAAGGAGCACTCAGCTTCCCTATTCACCACCACCACACCTGTGAGTGTCTCCAGAAGATCACAAAATGCAAAGTATCAATGTAGAGAGGGAGGAATTTCTTCAGCTTACAGTTTCAATCATGAATGAAATCATGGCAGGAACTGAATGGAGAGCCCTGGATGCAAAAACTGAAGCATAGACAGTGAACTACAGCCTAAGACCACCTGTCCAGGGGTGGCACTGCTCATAGTGGGCTGAGCCCTCATATATGACTCATTAATGAAGAGCTAACTTGCTCAAAGGCTAATTTGATGGAGGTGATTTCTTAACTAAAGTTTCTTCTTGGATATACCTTTGTTGTGCCAAGTTGACAAAAACCAATCACTACATTTGGGCACTTGAGTATGTTTAGGTCTGCAAATGGAAAGAAGCAATACATATTCATGGTTGTAGTTGGTTACTCTAAGACATCTAGAGTTCATTTTGCACATATTGATGAAGAAATTAGAAAAAGAGAAAGGAGATGAGAGGATATAATGTTAATAGATAAAATAAGAACTGTGGAAAAGGGATTTGAACAATGGATGAGAAGAAATAGACAATTAACTAGCCCTAAGGACACAGACTTCAGGAGAGCTCAGATAATGAGCTGATTCTGTCATCATTTTCACAGTCTCTCCAGCAGATACTGCCAAAAAACCACATTTTTCCAGTTTCTGTTTTCCTTAGCAAAAGGGCCAGCCTCCCCTGTAATCCTACAAAAGAGCCATATTATTACATTATTGATCCGCTTAGCATACAGAAACATTTCCAGGGTCTCTGAATACTTCTGTGAAGGCTGCTTGGGCATAAGCCTCTGGAAGCTTGTGATCCTGAATTTTCATTATTTTCCAATATACCAAAAATTCTTCACCTGAAATGCTGTCCTGAACACTACAATTCTTTTGGAGCAGGATTCATCTTTTCTAGTCTATATACAACAGCTGAGGTGCTCCAAGCACTGCTTTATTTAGGTGAAACATAAGCAGCATAATATATATATATATATATACTACAGTTTTTTTCAAAATCGAGATGGTAATGAAGACCAAGGGAAGATTCCTAACCACATTACAATGAGAGCATCCAATGGCCTTGAGACTCAAATAATAACTGTTTTAGATGATACAGTGGATGAAAATTTGTAGGTGTGGGTATATGTGGACACATGTGTGCCATTGCATATCTGAGAATTATGAGTTCTCCAGCCACCATGTACATGTGTGAATCAAACTCGATGATCAGGCTTGTTGGGAAGTGCCTTTACCAACAATGAGACGAGGGACTTACATCTCCTAGATTTTCAATGATGTATTTAGGGATAAATTAATATATTCTGTAAGTGTGGAACTGATCTTGGTGTGGTGCAAGCCAGGGATAATAGCCGTGGACATGAAAATTATGGCCCGTAGATTAAATTTGGTCCAGCATTTGGTTTTGGAAATGAAGATTTATCAGAACACACACAAACATACAGGGCATGATGAGTGAACACTGAAGGATCATGTGACCTCAGGGTCTATGCGTGTTGCAGCTGAAGGTTCTCTGAGGAGACAATGAGAATGAACTAGGACAGAATGTTGGGAGAAACTGAGTCAGAAATACAAAGAGCTGACTGGATTTTGATTTGCTGATATCTTTCCCTATAAAATTATCTTTTGTTTCAGTAAAATATTAAATGCTATGTAAGTTGAAGTTTGTGCTGATTTCAGTGAGTCTTCACTGAGTACGTACTGATTTAAATGAACATAATTTGGTCATGAGTTTAGAAAGATCATTTCGTTTCTCACCATTCAGCATAAACAAAATGAACAGTGGAAGAACGAAATGGGTTTTTTTGTTTGTTTTTTGTTTTCTAGACAGGGTCTCTCTTTGTTAGCTTTGGCTTTCCTGGACTTACTTTGTATACCAGGCTGGCCTCGAACTCACTGCATCAACCTGCCTCTACGTCCCGAGTGCTGAGATTAAAGGTGTGTGCCACCACGCCCAGCTGGACCAAATGTTAACACAAATCTGTTCTTAGTCTTTGGTATTACTTGAAAACAAGAGAAAATTCTATGTAAATGTATTTCCTATGTGTAAAGATATTTAACACCACATCCAGAGAATATTGTACATTTGAAATAACTAATTCCTCTTATCCTGACCATTAATTGCAAATGATTGTCCCTGCTATAACAATCATATAAACATGAACTTGATATGTAATTATTGCATAAAGAAAAATAGACTTGGGCATATTCATCACCTTTAGAATAAAATTAGAGTAAAAATTGGTAATAAAAATTCACTGACATAGCAATATGTTACATAAGCATATCACAGTATATTTGTCTTCCTGAGTGATATGACACTTCCTAAATAAAATAAAAATGTTGCTTTTATTGGAACTATTACTGGTAAAATTTTAAAACACAGAAATTAAAATCTACCAAATTAGATTTATTTATGGAGAAATGGTGTTTGGTTTGTCACTGATACCAGAGTCAGAAAACAGGGGGTGTAACCCAGCTTCCCTTCTCTAGGCTGTGGACACAGGGTTACTATTTTGAAAGCAACACTTGAGGATTTGGGTCTTGGTAGTCAGTTTCACGTTACTGTCCAGGCATTCAGTAAATGTCCCTAATATCACATTCTGTTCGAGGCAGCTGAGTTTCAGCGGACCATGTCTGAAGCAAGGCTTCCTGTTCATCACAATCCAGGCATTGTTTCAAAGTTTCATAAGTCAGAAGGGAGGAATGATAAACATTATCTTTTTGAAGAGATACAAATAACATTTTCTAGCATGATAATTCTAGGATCCAAACTATTGAGTTTACATTCAGAGGCTCACCATGGGCATCTATAATATCCCTCCCAGGAAATTGATCCATGACTAAACAAATTTAATTCTAAAACACATACCCAACTTTATACTGCAATCATGTTTTTATTGTGACAAAAATAGATCATCCATCAATAAAAAATGATGCCACATTAGTAGATTTTAAGATATTTACAGAGGTGTCCATAGTGTTATAGGATGTAGGCGGTTCTTATATCAAGAACTGATTCTTTCCCTTGGCAAATGTTAATGGTCCCTATCACTTCAGACCACATTTATCTAGACCTTATTCACTCCCAGTGCAAGGTTTTCCTTGTCTACTGGGAGTCACTTTCTTGTTCTTATGAGGTTAACAAGGGTATTTAGTGTTTTCTGAATGCCCTCTACTATCTAGAATTTTTAGGTCACTTATGTATAGTATTATTATGTCATCTGTGAATAGTGATAGTTTGACTTCTTCCTTTCCTACTTGTATCCCTTCATCTCCATTAGTTGTCTTATTTCCCAGCTATGACTTCAAGTAGTATATGAAGAGATATGGAGAGTGGATACCCTTGTCTTGTCCATGATTTCAGTGGAATTGATTGAATTTTCTCTCCATTTAGTTTGGTGTTGGTTACAGGCTTGCTGTATATTGCCTTTATTATCGTGAAGTATGTGCCTTGTATCCCTGCTCTACTCCAATACTTTAAATATGAGTGGGTGTTTTTGTCAAATGTTTTCTTGGCATCTAAAGAGATGAACGTGTGGTGGTTTTTTTTCTTTCTGTTTACTTATATGATAGATTACATTAATGACTTTCCATATATTGAAAGACCCCTTCATGCTTGGAATGAAGTTTAATTGTTCATTGTGAATGATATTTTTGATGTGTTCTTGTATTTGGTTTGCAAGTATTTTATTGAGTATTTTTGTGTCAATGCTCAGAAGAGAAATTGTCCTGAAATTCCCTTTCTTTGAAGAGTCTTTCTGGGTTTAGGTATCAAGGTGACTGTGGCCTCATAAAATGAGTTTGGTAATGTTCTGTCTGTTTCTACTTTATGGAGCAGTTTAAAGAAAATTGATATTAGCTTTTCTTTGAAGGTCTGGTAGAATTCTGCTATATTTGGTTAGGAAACTGTGCATGACTGCCTTAATTTCCTTAGGATATATAGGATCGCTTAATTTGTCTACCTATTCTTGTTTGAATTTTCATAGTTGGGATCTATTGAGAAATTTGTCCATTTCATTTAAGTTTTCAAATTTTGTGGCATATAGACTTTTGAAGTATGACCTAATGATTCTTTAGATTTCGTCAATGTCTGTTGTTATGGCTCCATTTCCATTTCTGATTTTGTTGATTTGATTACTCTTTCATTGCTCATTAGTTAGTTTAGCTACGGGTTTATCTTTATTGTTGATTTTTTTAAAAAACTAGTTCCTGATTTTTTAAATTGTTTTCTTTCTTTCTTTCTTTCTTTCTTTCTTTCTTTTCTTTCTTTCTTTCTTTCTAATTCATTGATTTCAGCCCTGACTTTGATGATTTCCAGCCATCTACTCCTCTTTGGTGAGTCTGTGTCTTTGTGTTCTAGAGCTGGCAGGTGTATTGTTAACTTGCTAGTAAGGGATCTTCCCAATTACTTTATATGAACTTCCCTCTTAGCACTGCTTTCATTGTGTCCCATAAGTTTGGATATGTTGTGCGTTTGGTTTCATTGAATTAACGAAGTTTTAAATTTCTTTTTTTTTTAAATTTCATTCCTTACCAAGATATCATTGAGTAGGAAGTTGTTCATGAATTTGTGGGTTTTCTATTGTTATTCAATTCCAGCTTTAATTCATGGTGGTCTGATAAGATCCAAGGGATTATTCGTACTTTTTGTATCTGTTGAGGTTGTTTTTGTGACCAAGTATATGGTCAATTTTGTAGAGTGTTCTGCGAGGTGCTAAGAAGAAGGTGAATTCTTTCCTATTTGGGTGAAAAGTTTTTTATATATCTGTTAGGCCCATTTGATTCATGACATCTATTAGTTTCTTTGTTTCTCCTTTCAGATTCCGAAATAATGATCTAGACACTGGTGAGAGTGGGGTGTTGAAGTCTCCCACTATTAATGTGTGGGGTTTGATGTGTCATTTAAGTTTTAATGATGTTTCTTTTATGAATGTGAGTAGGCTCCTGTATTTGGGGCATAGATGTTCAGAATCGGGACATCCCCTTGGTGTATTTTTCCTTCGATCAGTATGAAATGTCTTTTCTCATCAGTTTTGATTAGTTTTGGTTGAAAGTCTACTTTATTATGTACTAGAATGGCTATTCCAGGTTGTTTCTTGGGTTTCTTTGTTTGGAATACCTTTTTCAGCCCTTTAAGATAATCTTCATCTTTATTGCTGAAGTATGTTTCTTGTATGTAGCCCTTGGATATGTCCTGTTTTCACATCCATTTTGCTAGTTAGTATCTCTTCATTTGACAGTTGAGGCCATTGATGTTGATAGATATTAACGCTCTGTGGTTATTGGTTCCTATTATTTTTATGGTGGTAATGATTGAGTGTGTGCGTGTGTGTGTGTATGTCTGTGTGTATGTGTGTGTGTCTGTGTGTGTGTCTGTGTGTGTGTGTGTGTTAAGGAGAGAGAGACAGAGAGACACAGAGACAGAGAGAGACAGAGACAGATACAGATACAGGGATATTTCTTTTGTTTTTGTGGATGTATTTTTTTTAATAATATTTTTTTACTTTTTTACATATACATTTATGTTATTACACATATACAAAATAAACTAAAAACAACAAAAAACACAGGAAACAAGCAGGAAATATATTAATTTTACATTTATAGTGTTTTGGCTATTTGTATTTGGAAACTTTGAAGAAAACATTTTCCTATCTTCGTTAGTCTAAAATTCTCAATGTAACACATCCCCTGGATGGGGAGGCCTGGTGGCACTCAGAGGAAGAATAGCAGACTACCAAGAAGAGACTTGATACCCTATGAGCATATACAGGGGGAAGAGGTCCCCCTCATTCACAGTCATAGTGGAGGAGGGTAAGAGGAAAATGGGAGGGAGGGAGGGAGGAATGGGAGGATAGAAGGTATGGGATAACAATTGAGATGTAATATAAATAAACTAATAAAACACATTTTTTAAAAATTTTCTCAATGTAAATCCATATCTATAGTATCTCATCATTATAAACGTAAAACATCTATCTAGACATTAAAATATCTAAGCTCCTAAACAACTAAGCTTAATTGTGAAACTAAACTATTTGGTCTTCAACAACATCAGTAACTTGAGAAGGAAGAACATTAATTACTTGAGTAAACAGGAATGCAGATTAGCAGCTTCCAATTGAAAAAAATATGACAGAGACTGTTTGCTGCCTGAAAAGTTACACATAACTCTCTTTAACACTGTAGCATCTTCTCCAGCCCTCTGGCCCAGTACATCTGACATACATATTTGTGAGGCAGGAACTATTGACGACTTGCTTACCCGGTCTTGGCAGAATTTTGCCATTGACACCAGCTGCACTCAAACATGCTTATTTTTAGGCAGATTTCTGTTGGTGGTTGAAATGAGGACATTTTGCCCAGTGGCTGGTTTGCCATATTCGGAGCCATCTCCACAAGGAGGGTGTTTGATGTTTATTATCTTCTTTGAGGTAGGCAGGGTGTTACTAGGAGTTAACCTGTCTTATTGCCAAATAATCATTAAAACAATAAAAACATCTTTAAATGCCATATTCTGTAGGACACTGATGTTTTTGAAGACCTTATCTAAGTATTTTACCTTATCTGTCTTAGAACCATACCTATCTGTTATACCTAGGATGTATATTCTTATTATATAAATAGACTAGTAATTGATATGACCATGATTTGATCAGTTGAAAAATAACTTTTATAATTTACTTATCCAAAGCAGCCTGTAATAGCATTTTCAAAGTATTTCAAAGTACAGAAACCTTGTATTCTACTTGAGTGGTATGGGTACAATACCTCATATTAGAGTAGAAATATATATGTGTGTTAGGAACAATCTTAAATTGAATTCATATCAATGTAAAAAATTAAACTTATTTTGCATCCTTATAGAAATTTCTATAACAATGAACTAAAAATAACCTTGTGAGCACAGTTAAGGCCTTAAGTTGAAGTGTACATTTAATAATCTACTTTTTGTCCTATCATCCCTATATATTTGTATATTCCCCCCTCTGTCTTTTCAGGTCTTATCTCCTAACCTAAGAAAGAAAAATAAAGGAAAAGAGAGATATCCCTGAGTCCATCCTCATTTTCTGTCAGTATACGACCAATAATAACTTGCTCCCACCTACATAGCTAGTACAAGTGTAATAGAAGTATTTAATTCAACAGTTACAACTTTGGTCTGCAGTGTTTCTCTGGCTTGTCAATGAAATCATCTTCCTCAGTTGATGTTGGTTTTGAAATGTGTGGGACCTTAAAAAAATGGCTATGTTGGAAAATATGACACTGAGGGCATAGACATGAGGAATAGTTTTGTTCTTACTTTCTGGTTCACTCGCTCTCTTGTCTTCTGTCTGTCAAATTTTAAGAAGATTTGTATAAGCACAGTCATTGCCACATGGTGCTGGTTTTGCAGAAGTAGAGAATGAAACAAGAAGCCAATCATAGATTTTTTTATACTAAAGCAATAAACAAAACAGATTTTACAGGAAGAAAGAGATGCCAAAAAATATTGCCTGCCTTGATGAACCTCTAGGCAGAAGAAAAGCCAACCCAAGACAGAAATCAGGTGGCTAGAGTGGCAAGAGTTGGCAGAGAGATCAATTTATGCCGCCCCAAGCTTGTGTAAGCTCATGTCATCTACTGTGTCTTTGCAGGGTGGACATGGTGCCACAGGATTTTTTTTTCATTTTTAAAAATGTTATTAATTTATTGAGATTACAACTCAGTTGTTATCCCATCACTTGTATCCTCCCATTCCTCCCTTTTCTGTTTCACCCTATTCTCCTCCGCTAGGTCTATGACAGAGGGGGAACTCTTCACCTACTATAGAGTCATAGGCTATCAAGTCTCATCCTGGTAGCCTGCTTATTCTTTCTTTGAGTGCCATCAGGTCTCCCTACCAAGAGGAGGTGGTTAAATATGTGGCACCAGAGTTCATCTGTAAGTTAGTCCGTGCTCTCCATATAACTGTGGAGAATGTCCTGTCCATTAGTTAGATCCGAGTAGGGGTTCAAGGTGCCACAGGATATAATGCTTACACTGTTTGGTTATGATCTTGCTTTCATTCACTTGCTTTGAATTTCTTATATGTTCTTTGGGGAATGAGAATGCTCACTATGTACTATTGTCAGTTGGATGTGTAGAGCTCATTAACTTTTTTGCCTTCTCTACTTTTCTTTTCCTTTTTGAGACATGATCTCTCTGTATAGCACAGGCTAGATTCACAAAGATACTCCTCCTCAATATATGACAGGAATTCAATGATTAAAGACATTTAATATAACCAGCTTCTCTTTTTCCAGATTTTGTATTATCTTACAGATAAAAGCATGTCTTGAGTTTCTCGGGAAGCTTTTACTTTAACTTTTACAAAATCCAGGAGCTGTGAAGTCTGATCAAGTCACAAATTGTCTCAATGTCCTTTGTACTTTAAGACAAGCATACACATTTTGGAGTCAAAGATAGAATGTTATACTTTCAGTTTAGAGTGTACTCAGAAGAACCTTTGTTAAAAACTGAGTCCTCAGTAGCATGTACCAATAGGGTTTGAAAGAAATTAAGGCATTCCATCTAGTTATGAGCACAAAGTAACTATTGTGTGCCTTTCTAGAAACATTTTTTGTATTTTCTTTGTTTTCTCCCTAGAACTTGGGCTAAAATCTCTCAGTGTCACTCTAGATTTCTTTCCTTCCTTTATTTAAACAAAGGTGCACTTCTTAATGCACTCTCTATCACTAGGCTCTGTCTCAACACAGGCCCAGAAACAGTGCATTGAGCCATGATGGGTAGGCATCTAAGATTGTGTTAGATAAAAGAAAAATGTCTTCTTAAAAACTTATTTTCAGGGTTTTTTCACCAGTTAGTCATAGCTGGCAAACAAGGTTCTGTTGGTTTACTCAACTACTATGGCTCCTAGTCTTTCCACTCCCTGTACTGCAGTTTTCCCTGAGTTCTCCTTCATGTGTGACTATGCATCTTAGTATCTGTTCCTGCCATCTGCCATAGAAAGTCTCTCTGATGACCACAGGCTAGGCACCATTCTATAAGTATAGCAGAATATTATTAGGGAATAATTTCATTGACAATTTCTTTTAACCAGTAGATACTAGATACTAAGTGTGGGTGTTATCTAGATTCTGTTTCCTGGCATTCCAGGCAGTGTTGGGCATGGAATGTCTCTTGTGGCATGGTCCTAAGTTAGACCAGTCTTTAGTTGGCCACTCCCACAAGTTATGAGCCACCATTGCCTCAGCATATTTTGCAGTCAGTTCAGTTTGTAGGTCAAAGATTTTGTGGCTGAATTGTTGCTCTAGCCCCACCACTGGAAGCCCTGGCTCATTATAGAAGATGGATGGCTCAGGCTTCATATCTTCCATTACTAGGAGTCATTGCTAGGGTCACCCTCATAGATTTCAGGAAGTTTTCACTGCACTATGTTTTCACATGGCCCCTCAAGTGACCCTTAACTACAATAGTCACTCCCCTTACTCCTTTCCTCTGTGTTTCCTTCACCCATATAATCTTCCTTTTACCATCCCCACCTGCCCCAAGTCCATTCACAAAATCTATTCTATTTTCCTCTCCCAGCGAGTTCTATGCATCCTCTCCCTAGAGCCCTTCTTGCTACTTAGCATTTCTGGGTCTTTGGACTGTGTTGTAATTATCCTTTACTTAGTATTCTACTTATAAGTGAGTACAATCCTGTTTGTCTATCTGGGAATTGAATGCCTGACAGAGATTAATTTTTAATAGTTTCATCAATTTTCCTGTAAATTTTGAGTTGTCTTTTTTTTTAAGGCTGAGTAGTACTCCATTGTGTAAATGAACCACATTTTAAAACTCCCTTATTTGATTGCAGGAAATCTAGGTTGTTTCTAGTTTCTCGCTATTATGACTAATATCACTATGAATATAACTGAGGATGTGTTCTTGTGATAGGATGGAACATCTCTTGATATATACCCATGAGCTGGTCTTGAGGTAAATTGACTGCCAAATTTCCGAATTACCACCATATTGAATTCTATAGTAGCTGTACAAATTTGAACTCCCACCAACAGTGGAGGAGTGTGTACCTCTTGCTCCACAGCCCTCATCAGCATGAGCTGTCACTTGTGTTATTGATCTTAGTCATTCTGATAGCTGTGAAAGGGAATCTCAAAGTAGTTTTGATTTGCATTTCCCTGTAGACTAAGGATGTTGAATATTTCCTTAAGTGTTTCTCAGTGATTTCAGATTAATCTATTGAGAATTCTGTTTAGATATGCATCCCATTTTAATAGGACTATTTGATTTGTTGATGAATAGTTTTATGAGTTCTCTATGTATTTTGGATATTAGCCTTCAATAAGAAGTGGAGGTAGTGAAAACTTTTCCCAGCCATTTGGTTGATGTTTTGCCCCATTGATAGTATCATTTGACTTTGCATTATAGAAGCTTTTCAGATTCACGAGGTCCCATTCATTAATTGTTAATCTTAGTGCCTGGGCAATAGGTGTTCGATTTAGGAACTTAATTTCCTGTGTGAATACTTTCCAGGCTATTGATATTTCTCATGGATCAGTTTCAGTGTATCTTGTTTTATGCTGAATTTTTTGATCCACTTGGAGCTGCATTTTGTGCATTGTGATGAATATGAATCTATTTGCATTCTTTGACATGTAGCTAGAGGAGCACCGTTTGTAGAAGATGCTTTCTTTTTTCTTTTTTTTTTTATTCTATCAATTTATTCTTGTTACATATCAATGGTTATCCCATCCCTTGTATCCTCCCATTCTTCCCTCCCTCCCATTTTCCCCTTATTCCACTCCCCTATGACTGTTCCTGAGGGGGATTACCTCCCCCTGTATATGCTCATAGGGTATCAAGTCTCTTTTTGGTAACCTGCTGTCCTTCCTCTGAGTGCCACCAGGTCTCCCCCTCCAGGGGACATGGTCAAATGTGAGGCACCAGAGTACGTGAGAAAGTCATATCCCACTCTCCACTCAAGTGTGGAGAATGTTCTGACCATTGGCAAGATCTGGGTAGGGGTTTAAAGTTTACTGCCTGTATTGTCCTTGGCTGGTGCCTTAGTTTGAGTGGGACCCCTGGGCCCAAATCTGCCTATCATAATGTTCTACTTGTAGGTTTCTAGGACCCTCTGGATCCTTCTACTGTGCTATTCTCCCATGCTTCTCTCATTTAGAGTCCCAATAGAATGTCCTCCCCTCTGTTCCTTTCATTGTGTATTTTTGGCTTCTTTATAAATAATCAGGTATCCATTGTACAGCCTCATTCTTACTCTACTGAGTAGCTATGACCCATCTTCTTAGTCTGTACTCACCATAACCAAGTGGAGAGCAGGGAACTGAGGCTCATGTCTCTGGATTACCCTGAATTCTTAATAGAATGGATATACTTTTTATTCACCTAAGTTGAGCTCCCTTAGAACTTGGATTCCTATGAGGGGGGACAGATTTTCACTAAATCTAACATGATTCTAATCGAATTTAACTGTCTTTGTTGGGGAAAAAGTATGAATGGGAAGAATATTCCTAAGTCTCAATAAAGTGAAAGTATGAAACTGCTTCTCTTCAATCTTTCATATGTTCCTCAAAGGAACTTTCTCATCAGATACCTTAAAAATGTAATTTGATATATGAGGCAAGTGATAACTTTGAGGACTGTCTTAGATGTGTTTCACTGTGATAAACGCCATGATAAAAAAAACAGCAGAGGGAGGAAAAAGGTCAGTTTACAGTTCCACCTAACAGTGCACCATGAAAGGAAGTAAGGGCAGGAACTCTAACAGGAAAAGTATCAGGAAACACAACTGAGGCAGAGGCCATTAAGGATGCTGCTTACTTACTCACTCCATGGTTGGCTCTGCCTGATATCTCATACCACCCAGGACCACCTGCCCTGGTGGGGACACTGTCAACATCTGTCTGGGCATTCAAACATTTATTTTTAACCAAGATAATACACCAAAGACTTGCCTAGAGGTCAATCAGATAGAACCATATTGTCAATTGAAGTTTACCAGATATCCCCAGTAACAATTTCACAGACAGACACATACACACACACACACACACACACACCAATAAAAACCCCACAAACATGGTAGATTGCAATAATGTGTTACTTTGAATTACAAATTGTATTTCTGAAGTATAACACGCTTAATTTTCTCTTGTGTTTGTAAAACAATTACTTTCTATCTCTTAGGAAGAGACTTTCCCCCTCTTCATTGCTGTGATTGTTGGTGTCTGGTGTGTAAGCACATGTGCATGTGGTTGACCACAGAGGACAGATGGTTGTGTAGGTTTCTTTGGAGCTGAACTTATAGGCAATAGGAAGAAGCTCAGTATAGTTGCTAGCTACTAACCTCAGGTCCTCTGGAAGAAGAGTAAGCACACTTAACTGCTGAGTGATCTGTCAAGCTTCTGAGAGCTTTCTCTAGTGTCAACATTTGGTACTAAAATCATTTCACTGAGTGAACTGGTGAGATGTGTCAGCAAACAAAAGTGCCTGCAGCTAAGACAAACAACTTGATCTTTACCCTGTCTGAACATTGTAGGGGAGGACTGATCCCACTGGATGTCCAGTATCCTCCATGTGTGTGCATTGGAATAAACACACATGCCCGCACATACATACATTAAATACCTTAACAACAAATGAAAGGAAAAATATAATTTCACTGAGTATAGTTGCTATATGAAAAATTATGTATATTTGATTTATATAAGCCAAATGAGTTAAATTCATCTGTGAAATATCATTAGCCACAAACACTAGAGTCCCATCTATCACTTCTAAAGTTTTCACTATTCATTTTTCTTGATAATTAATTGAATATCCATAATGTTTCACTTTTATGATAAACACTGAGGATACCACCCTATTATGGTGTTCATATGGAGCAAGTTCAGTAAACTATAGAATAGGTAACACCTAACAACCAACACAAATTGTTTTACTACTGTATGATCAAAACAGTTGTTCAACTTGAAAAGAACAATTGCATACACACGTGTCTTTATTTTCACTCCTTCCAGTGTTTCTGTTTCATTCCTTCCACTTTACTCCAAGTGGATCAAAGAACTCATCAGAAGAAAATAAAGGATTTTTAAAGTGTCTGCTGTTGCACAGATAGAAGGATTTTAGCATTTTCTTTTCCCATCATGCACCACGTTTTGTTTTACTACTAGCACCAAATACATAGAACACATTTTATGAGATTTTTGAAATATGAGAAGCATGAATGACTCTTAATTCTATTTATATTGAAGCGCTAACCAGGATCTTTGCATATTGCTCCCTAGGCAGAACACGCCCTTTCTAGCTTTACATAAAAGCTCAGTCTTCATATTGCAGTGACTGATCAGTCTCCTCTGGCTGCCCTTCAAAATGAAGCTGCCTGTTCTGCTGTTGATGTTGCTGTTGTTAAGAATTCCTGGTGAGGAAAGAAGGAAGTGAGAAAGGAGAATGGGTAGGGAGGGTAGAACCTGGGTCTCACTGCTGATTTCACGTGTTCTGTTCATGTATGAGAAGACTGGCTTATCCTCCTAGATGGGGCCTGTGGGTTTTACATCTGTAAGAGGGAGGTCCAAGAGGGAGGAAAACAGGGCTATAATGAAGATTATGACATGGATTGACAGGGATGTTCTGTGTTATGCCTAGAAGGCCCTTAAGGCTTTCATTTTACTTGTTTTCTTAAAAACAATTTTAGTGATTTAAAAATTGTATGAAAAAACAAACATCTCATTTGAATATAACTATCAAAAAGGAAACCACAAAGACTGTTCATGAAATGTGTGTCCATAACTTTGTACTTCTCTGTCATTATTTCAGCCTCCAGTGGTGATGTTGTCATGACCCAAACTCCAGCCTCTCTGCCTGTCAGCCTTGGAGATCAAGCCTCTATCTCTTGCAGATCTAGTCAGAGCCTCCTGCATAGTAATGGAAACACTTACTTGAATTGGTTCCTGCAGAAGCCAGGCCAGTCTCCACAGCGCCTCATCTATACAGTTTCCAACCGAGATTCTGGGGTCCCAGACAGGTTCAGTGGCAGTGGGTTAGGCACAGATTTCACACTCAAGATCAGCAGAGTGGAGCCTGAGGATTTGGGAGTTTATTACTGTATGCAAGATACACATTTTCCTCCCACAGTGATACAAGGTCTAACAAAAACATCCTTGCTTGGGTAGGCTCAGCTGCCAAATATGTAACTTATCTGTAACACAGAGAGAAGTGCTGAGGAACTCCAGATTATGGGTTACAGTTGAAGGATACAGGTAATAGTCGCTCATATCGGTCAATCATATTTCTTTTAGCTTCACTGGCTACAATATCACTGACATTATATTTGCCTCAGGAGAATGGTAAGTGGGTGCCCTCTCAGCAACCAGGCATGATGGGTATAAAGCTAAGTGAAAACCTGTTCTGATCCTAGAGACCTTGTCTGCCTTTGTCAGTCAACATTATTCAGGAAACAGCCTGGAAACTGTGCCTGCTTGGACCCAGGAACTTTCCACGGATTATCTGAGTGACCTGTGATCAGATTCACTTGGGTCCCACACAGTTAGGTCTCCTTTGGGTGGGAGCCCAAGACACTGGATTTTTGTCACTGACAGTGCACTCTGAGACACAGAGCATAGGTGCTGTGTGCAGGCAGATATATGAGTAGATGCTGGAGACTGGGCATGTGCTGAATGTACTCAGGAACTTTCCATGAACTGGCTGGATGACCTAAGGTCAGATCCATTTGTGTTCCATACCATGGTGTCTCCTTTGGGCTAGAAGACCCAGACACTGGTGTTTTGTGGTTGACAGTTCCAGCTAATACACTGAGTGCATACAAACCTGCTTATGGTTATATGCTGGAGACAGAGAGCTTGTGGGTACATGGAAATTTTTCCGAGTATTAGCTGGGTGATCTTGGGTCAGATTTACTTGTGTACAATTCCATGAAGTCTTCCTTCAGCTAGGAGTAGCAGACACTTGTATTTTCTGGCCCACAGATCATTCTGGACCACTGAGCACTATGTGCTGCACCCTGGTGTGTGGCTAGATACTGGACACTGCTCACATGTCTGCAAGGATCCAAGGACTTTTCTGTGGATTAACAGTGTGAAAGGAGTCCAGACCCACCTGTGTTCTACACCCTGTGTTCCTTTCTTACCTGGCCAACACCAGCACTGATGTGTTTGAGCTTTCAGTTTGGTGCTTCACTGTCTGTGCAGTCACTGCTGTCCTGCTGATCACAGTGTGTGATTGGTACCAGCATCGTGGCTCTCCCTCCACTGTTTCCCACTGTTATATTCCTATTAAGTCAGTGTCAGTCTAATAGGATTCATTCTCATGTAACTTAGTTCCTACCCATTCTCTTTATGTCCTAGTTTTGTTTTGTTTTATTTTGTTTCTGAAAGTTGAACTTTTGGGCTGGTCTTTTGAATTGAATTGAATTGAATTGAGTTGAAGTCTTTTAGGTTCCAGGACCTGTATGTTTAGATAGTATTTTATTAGCTATGTTTTCTGTATGCTTATCTTTTTCTATTCTTACTATAAAAATGCATATTATAAAATTTTAATCATTCATTGTCATCCCCTATACTTGCTTTGCTGTTCATTTGGTTTATATTTGCTTTATTTTTCTTTATGATATATTTTTGAAATGTAAAAACATAAATAATATAATATTTTTATTCACACTCCCAATTCTTTTCTTCCTTCTAACATCGAGCCTCTTAGTCCCAACAACCCCCATCCAAATGTAATTCTTTTGGCACATCGAGGTAATTTTCTTTGTTTTCATGAGCATGAGTTGTGGCTTATGTACTTGAACATAGCTTGTCAATGGTACAAGACTGAAGAGAATAACACAGACTTCCCCAGCAGCTGTTAACTGGAATCACTAAATCTGATAGAAGAGAAAGTGGGGAATAGCCTTGACCACTTTGACACAGGAGAGAACTTCCTGACCAGAATGACAACAGTTCAGGCAGTAATATCAGAGTTAATAAATGGGACCTCAAAACATAAAAGTTTCTGTACGGCAAATGACAATGTCAAAAGGACAAAATGTCAGCCTATACAACGGGAAAAGATTTTCACCAACTCCACATCTGACAGGAGACTGACATCCAAAATATATAAAGAACTCAAAAATGTAGGTATTACTTGAGTTTTTTATCTTAGCCATTCTGATGGGTGTAAGATGGAATCTCAGAGTCATTTTTATTTGCATTTCTCTGATGACTACTTAAGTGACAGCACATGCTGGTGAGCATGTAGAGAAAGGGTATCACTCCTTCATTGCTGGTGGGAGTGAAAACTTGTATAACCACTTTGAAAAATCAATCTGGTGCCTTCTCAGAAAACTGGGAATAGGGCTACCTTAAGACCCAGCTATTCCACTCCTTAGAATATACCCAAAATTTGATCCACCACACAACAAGGACATATGCTCCACCATGTTCACAGCAGCCTTATTCGTAATAGACAGAACCTGGAAACAACCTAAATGTTACTCAATCAAAGAAAGGTTAAAAAAAAAACTGTAGTACATTTACACTCTGGAATACTACTCAGAGATTAAAAAAAAAGGAATCCTGAAAATTTCAGGCAAAAGGATTGAACTAGAAACGATCATACTGAGTGAGTTAATCCAGATCCAGTAAGACTCACATGGTATATACTCATTTACAATTGAACTCTAGCCCAAAAGGGATGTCCCATGACAGTCTTCACTTACCAGGAGATTGGGATAGAAGCAAGGACCTCCTATTGTGACTCTAGGTGAGAGAAGTATAGGAGAATGGGGAAATAGAAGGATCCAGAGGGTCCTAGAAACCTACAAGAAAAACATCATGATGGGTGGATCTGGACCCAGGGCAGTCTGCGCAAACTACTGCACCAACCAAGGATAATACATGCGGTAAACATTAAACTCCTGCTCAGATACAGCCAAAGGATTGGATATTCTCCACAGTCATGTGGAGAGAGGAGACTGACTCTGACAGGAACTCTGGTGCCCCATATTTGATCACTTCCCATTGGTAGAGAGGCCTGGTGGCACTCAGAGAGAGGATAAACAGGGTACCAGGAAGGGTACCTAGGGGAGGGGAATAGGGTGAAAGAGGGAGGGATAGAGGAACTGGGGGATACAAGTGAGGGGTTAACAGATGTAATCTGAGTAAATTAATTTAATCTTAAAAACCTAGGTGTCAACAAATGAAATAATCCAACTAAAGGATGTGGTTCAGAGGCACACAGTGAAATCTCAACAGAGAAATCGCTAATATCTGTGAAGCAATTAAAAATATTCAACATCCATAGTCTTCAGATAAACGTAAATCAAAACAACTCTTACACCTGCCACAATGTCTTAAATCAAAAACTCAAGCAACAGCACATGTGGTGAGGATGTGGAGCAAGAGAAACCCTTCTCTATTGCTGATGGGCATACAAATTATGCCTACACTTTGGAAATCATTTTGGAAGTTTTTCAGAAAATTAAGAATAGGTTTACCTCAAGACTGAGCTATACCACTCTGGGGTATATATGCAAACAATGCTCTCCCATACCACAAGAATACTTGCTCAACTATGTTCATATCAATTTTATTTTTCATAGTGAGAAGCTGAAAACAACATAGATGTCCCTTGGCCAAAGAATAAAGAAAATATAGTATATTTACACAATAGATTATTGCTCACCTATAAAAACAAAGACATTATGAAATTCACAAAAAATGGGTGGAAGTAAATAGTATCATCCGAATGTGGTAATCCAATTAATGGTGAGGACACACTTATAAGTGGATATTAGTGATAAGGTACAGGGTAACCATGCTAAAACTCACAGACCTAAAGTAGCTAAGTAATAAGGAGGACCCAAGGAGAGAGTCTCGAAACAAACTGAGAAAAGTAAATAAGTTGGATATTAGGGGTGGATGGATGAAATTACCTCTTGGGGTAATAGGAGGCAAGATGTGTGAGAACAAGAGGGATGAAGTGGGAGGAGGACTGAAGGAGAGAGAACTTCCAGTGACAACTGGAATAAGGGGCAATTTGGGGATGAGCTAGAAACCTAGGAAAGTGAGAATTCCTAGCACTCTATGAGAGTGACCCTAGCTAAATCTCCTCGCAATAGGGGATACGGGACCTTAAATGGCTATCTCCTCTAACCAAAGCAGACTTCTAATGGAAACACTGTGAATCTAGCTGAGCAACAAAATTTTACACCCACAATTGTCCTGGTTACATGATATGCAGGGATAAAGATGGAGTAGAAATTGAGGGACTTTCAACCAATTGCTGGCCCAGACCCAGACACATGATGTAAGAGAACGCACACTGTGACATTATTAATGATATTTGGCAATACTTGTAGACTGGTGCCTAGTATGGCTGTCATTTTAGAAGCTTCACCCAACAGCCGATGAAAACTGATGCAGAGACACATGGACAAACTTAGGCAGAGTTTGAGAAATCTTGTAGAAGAGAGGGAGAAATGACTAATGGGATCCTGAGAGGTCAAGGACACTGCAAGTAAACATACAGTATCAATAAACGTGGGCCTGTAGATGCTCACAGAGTCTGAACCACCAACCAAAGAGCATTCGTGGGACTTCTAGGCTATCCACATATAAGTATCAGATGTGCAGCTTGGGTTTCATGTGGGACATTTAACAGCAGGAACAGCAGCTGCCCTTGACTGTGTTGCCTGCCTTTGGATTTCTATCTCTGAACTGGGCTGTCTTCTCTACTGTAAATAGAATAAGATGTATCTTGTTCCACTGCACTTGATAGGACAGGGGTGTTGATACTTATAAAATGTCTCCCCTACACTGAAAAGAAAGGGAGGAGAATGGGATAGGGGAGGGGAGAGGAGGGACTCTCAGGAGAAGAGTGAGGGGATGCAAATTGGATATAAAGTAAATAAATAATGAGAAAAGTTACATGGTAAGTAGGTGCTAGAGAAGGAATGTGAACTGATGTATGTGTGGTTTTGTGTAGTTTTTTCCTTAGGAATGCATCCATTATGAGACTCAAGCATTAAAGAATGCTACAAAGGACAAAGCCAGTTTTAGCCAAAGGCAATTTTTTTTTTTTGTTTTGCTTGTCATGTACCATATGCTGAATCCCTCTATAGGTCAGACTATAAAACAGGAATATCTTGCTTCTCTACAAACTGGAAATTAAGCCAATTCAGAACTGGGAGCATGGCCCAGCTCATATAATCCTTGTATGGAGGCTTTATTTCCTTTAAATGTCAAATTCATTGATTCAAAGTATCAAGAGATACTATAAAGATATCATTTTTTAATTAATTTATTCTTGTTAAATCTCAATGTTTATCCCATCCCTTGTATCCTCCCATTCCTCCCTCCCCCCAGCCATTTTCTTATTATTCCCCTCCCCTATGACTGTTCCTGAGGGGGATTTCCTCCCTCTGTATATGCTCATAGGGTATCAAGTCTCTTCTTGGCAACCTGCTGTCCTTCCTCTGAGTGCCACCAGGTCTCCCTCTCCAGGGGACATGGTCAAATGTGAGGCACCAGAGTACATGAGAAAGACATATCCCACTCTCCACTCAACTGTGGAGAATGTTCTGACCATTGGCTAGATCTGGGTAGGGGTTTAAAGTTTACCTCCTGTATTGTCCTTGGCTGGTGCCTTAGTTTGAGCGGGACGCCTGGGCCCAAATCTGCGTATCATTTTGTTCTACTTGTAGGTTTCTAGGACCCTCTGGATCCTTCTACTTTGCTATTCTCCTAGCTATTCCACTCCTTGAAATATACCCAGAAGATGCTCCAGCACACAACAAGAAAATTTGCTCAACCATGTTCATAGCAGCCTTATTCATAATAGCCAGATCATGGAAACAGCCTAAGTGTCCCTCAATAGAAGAGTGGATAAATAAACTGTGGTACATATACACTATGGAATACTACTCAGCTATTAAAAACAAGGAATTCCCAAAATTTGTGGATAAATGGATTAAGCTAGAAATGATCATAATGAGTGAGTTAACCCAGAAGCAGAAAGAATCAAATGGTATATACTCACTTATATCTGCATACTAGCCCAAGGGGCATGGCCGACGAAAGCCTTCACTTACCAGGAAACTGGGACAGAGGGGAGGAAAACATGTCTTAAATGGGGAAAAATAAGGGAAGAAACAAAGGACAAGGTAGGTAGAGAAGGTTTGCCTTCAGGAGAATTTGCTGGTGCATGAATAAATATGATCAAAAGACAGTGGACAAAACTCCCAAAGAATCAATAATAAAAAGAGAAAAAGAAAACATTGGTCTCTTCCAGAATATTGACATTTAGCTTCTCACTTACTTAGAGAGCACAGGGGCAATTGATGTATTTAATTTAAGAGTTACCATTCAAGTCTGTGAAAGAGAGATAACCCTGTTTTTTAGGATCCCAAGTGCAGGATTGGAACGGTCTTGTGAGAGAACAGGTGAGGTTAATCCACTAGAAGACCGACTACCTCATGCTGGAGCTTGAATGTTGCCAGCTGAAAAGATCCCATGAACAGACTCTGGGAGGAGATATATACATGAGCCCAGAACTGGTGGCGGGGCTTTTTGAAGACTTGGGATAGTTTTGGCTGTTCATTGCTGCACTTCAAGACACTCCTAGAGAGAACCGCTCAAGGAATGGCTTCAGGGATCCTGCTCCTGCTGAGGTTCTGGGTTCTGGTTACTCTAGATTCCAGTAGAAGAAATCCTGCTGATTGTGGCAGGAGAATCATTCCTCGGAACTGGTATCCTTATGGTTTTGTTATTGTGTCCATGAATCCTCATTTACTATTGTTTTGGTTAGTCAGGTTATAAGTGACATATGCTCGGTCACTAAGTTGTTAATAAAATATATTGGTTAAAAAAATTGCGCATACAGGTCTGCAGTGAATCCCAGCCTCATGGATAGGATCCTCTTCCTCAGGTAAAGTTGCTTTTGGAATCTGAGGGACCTGGCAAACAATGACTGAGTTGAAATGCATGACACTGAGGACATAGACCTGAGGGCTTATTTCCTCATCACTCTCTGGTTCACTTATTCTCTTTCATCCTGTCCGTCAATAGGGCTTGTTATTTTCATAAAATGGCTTCTGTTTCTCTCTTAACCCAGATATCATCAAATAATTGAAATGTTTATATTTGTTCAAAAATAACCTTCATAACACAACCACTAGAAAAGTTGTTACTCTATCTTTAACCCTCTAAGCTAACCTGTTTCCTCACCGCATACATCCCAGCAATAGTTGCCCTCTGTAGTTTTCCCTGTTCAGCTCGCTTTGTTCTGATGTCTCCTCAACCTCTCCCATGGCTGAATGCCCCACTTCCTGCTCTAAGTCTTTCTTCCCTGGCTGGCAAGAAGTCCAGCGCTATTTTCTACCCTACGCAGTGATTGCTATAAGCAGCTTTACTGGCATAAAAGGGAACAATTGGGGATCAGTGTTAATACAATTGAGAGAGGAGATTCTTACAACAAGATTTGCAAGCAGATATGAAGGTTCAGCAATCAGCATTTGAATTACACAAAAACCGTTTGCCCACAGAACTTTGTACAAGGGCAGAATCACTGCCACATGTTGCTGGGTTTTGCAGAAATGGGAATACAACAATTATGAGGTCATGAAGGCCTCCTCCAAGGTGTTATAGCAATGTCTTCAAGGTCAGAATATATATGACATCTTTAACAATCCCTGTAGTTAGTTTCTAAAGTAATGTATAGATTTCTAATTATGAAGTACAAATTATAATGGATTCCTGAGCAAGAAAGAGATGTCAAGAACATGCCATGTCTTTATTGAAAACATTGGTCAAAACATGAAGCAACCAAAGATGGAAAACGCCTAGCTAAAGGGAACAAAGCCATAGATGTATGGATGCTCAAGCTTGTGTGTGTCAATGGCAACTACTGTGTCTCTGCATGGTAGACACTGGGCCACAGGACTTATGCTTACAATGTTTGGTTATGGTCTTTCTTTCACTCACTTGACTTCTTGAAATAGGAATGTTCACTCTGTTCTGTTGTATGTGGAAATGTATAGCCCATTTGTCTTCTGCCTTTTCTACTTTCTTTCCTTTCCCAGACATTATCTCTATTTGTAGCATAGTCTAAATTCACATAGAATATCCTTTTCAATTCATGTCAGAAATTCTATGATTACAGACATTAACATAGTAATCATCTTCTCTTTTTACATATTTTATATGATCCTACATCCTTTTGAACCTTTGATCTTATACATGTTTGACTTCACTTTTACAAAACACGGGAGCTAAAAGAACTGATGGTGTCATAAATTGTTTCAATGTTATTTGCATTTTAAGACAAGCATGAGGATTTGAGGGCCAGAGAAAGAATGTTATAATTTGAATATACAGTGTTCTTCCAAGTATCTGTGTTGAAAACTGAATCCTCAGTAGACTTTACCAATAGAAAATGAAAGAAACTTAAGACATTGCATATAGTTAGGTGTACAAAGTGCCTCTGACAACAGTAGTTTTGTTTTGTTTTTGCCTCTAACACTTGGACTAAAATCTCTCAATGTCACTCTAGTTCTTTTTTCCTCTAAACATCAATGCTTCATGTACTCTCTACCACCATGCTCTGCCTCAACACAAACTGAGGAAAAAATACATTAGAGTCATGATAGGTATATTTCTGAGATTTTGTGAGACAACAGTAACATGTTCTCTTTACACTTATTTTTCAGTTTTTCCCACAATTATTCACAGCTGTCAAACAAGATTTCATAGCCAAGAAATATTCTGGACCTCTTTCATCTTAAAGTAAAGCCATTATTTTTTTGTCACGATGACAAGAAATGATAACAACTCTAGAAATATTGTAGTATTAATGAAAGCTTTTTGCACAGATAAGTTAAAGTCTATTTTTCCTTAGTTTTCTGTGGCAAAATGCCCATTCCTTCAGAATTGATTCTGAATTTATTTTCCTCACAGTTCTGGAGACCAGCAATCTCCTGAATTAAACTCAAGGAGAAAAAGAGCAGTGGGTGTCCTGAAGACACTTGAGAACATAGTCTAACACTAACATTTATACTTCCAAAAAGCTTCCATATTCTCTGAAAACTGAGCACCGCCTTCATGATTCTGTTATGATTTCTATTGTAACCACCACTCTGTTTAGCTCATTCCCCTCTCTTTATATAAGAAGTACTTGTGATGACATTCACATTATTCGTATATTTTAGGATGTCCATATCATTTCAAACGCACAACTACATTGGACAAGACCTTTTCATATGTCAACTTCAATTGTTTCTTACTTCTAGAGACTAGATTTGAATAGTTATGGAAAGGTTCATGACATCCATTATTTTTCAACTATTAACTACTAACGTCTCATTAAAATCATACCTTTTTGAAATCTGAAAATAATGAAGGCCTATTTGTTAAGAAAGAGAAAAGAAAGACACCCAAATCTCATGACATAAAGATATATAATGTGTCTGAGCCTGAGCTTCAGGAGAAGTTGTGATTCTTTTTATAAGGCAGCAGTTCTCACTACTGTAAAATCAATACACACATTTTAGGAAGGTATAATCCAAAAAAATCATTTATTATTTACTTCAATTTAAGGCCCATTAGTAAAAGAAAGTTGAATGTTTTTGGAATCCCCTTCATATTTGCACATACCATTAAAGATGCTGTGGTAAGTATCCAAGAAGAGACTTGATACCCTATGAGCATATATAGGGGGACGTAATCCCCCTCAGGAACAGTCATAGGGGAGGGGAATAATGGGAAAATGGGGGGGGGAGGAATGGGAGGATACAAGGGATGGGGTAAACATTGAGATGTAACAAGAATAAATTAATAAAAAAAAAGAATTCAGATACCAGATGGTCTGAAAACTAATGATTTGCTTGTTGTTTTAGGTTGAGAGGGGCTGTCATCTTCCAGCTATCATCCATTAACAGGTTACTGAATAAAATTTCTACCAGATTCTGGTAGATATCAGTAGAAATAGAGTGAAGTGAAGATGCAGAGAAGGCAGCATTCCTGTGTAGTCCATAACTGCTGTGTGGGACTCCTGATGGGGAAGGCGTTGGTTGTTGTTTATCTTGAAGAAGCTGCTCTCTGACTAGGTGTTTGCTCACACTCACCTGTGGATTCCAGGCTTCTGCTAAATCAGTAAGTTCAGTCTCAGGATGCAGCACTTGCCATTCACAGTTGTGTTTCTGAAAGAACCTAAGGGTTCCCTGGCTCCAGGAGAAGGTTGCTGAAGCCTGAAAAGATTCTATTTTTTCTGATGATAAATAAGGCTGGATTGCCAAATTAAAGGCACAGATGTGTGATCTGTGGTATTCAAAATTTTGTGTTATAAAGCTGCACAAACATGTATATTTCTGCATCATGGCTTATTTGGACACTATGGCACACATGGAGATGGTGAGTGTGCAGCATAAATCAAAATAATGTCTCTAGTTACTGCTTAAAAGTTAACAGTAAGATATCATTTGTAATACAGACAGAGCCATGTATTTAGTTGCAATGTTTCTGTTATAATATTCAAGCCTATCATCACTAGGCAAACCTTTATGCTGAGTAATTGTGGAAAATAGTAGGAAATGGTAGAAAAGAATGAATATGTAGGGCCTCAAGCTGATTAAACAGTAAAGTCCATGTAGTCTGCGAGGATGAAATACCTCTCTCTTCATAAGGAATTGGAATTCCAAGTGACAAAGGGTCATGGTGTCAATGTGTTATATGTTCACCTGCTGTTACCTTCCACTTATGGAACTATAGGAAGTATTATTAAATCTGTAAGATATCATCTTTTACTTTTTGGAAGTGGCCCTGGTAAATTGTTCTTTTAATTTAAAGAAATGTCTACTGCAAACTCCCAAACCATTCATAAGGATGATATATACCATTTTATATTTACTTATTCATTTATGTATATGAATGCTCTGACTTTATGCACACCACAAGAGGGCATCAGATAACACTATAGATGGTTGTGAGCCACAATGTGGTTGCTGGGAACTGAATTAAGGACCTCTGAGGTTTGCTTCATGACCAACAATGTGATCAATTTTAGAGAACGTTCCATGGGGTGCTGAGAAAAAGGTATAATCCTTTGCATTTGCGTGGAAAGTTCTGTAGATATCTGTTAGATCCATTTGATTCATGACATTGGTTAATAAGGTTATTTCCCAGCTTATTTTATGATTCAAAGACCTATCCTTGAGTGAAAGAGGGGTGTTGAAGTCTCCCACTATTAATGTGTAGGTATCAATGAGTGGGCCAAGCTTTGTTAATAACTCTTTTACAAATGTGGGAGCCCTTGTCTTCGTAGCATAGATGTTGAAAATTGTGATGTCTTCTTGGTTGACTTTACCTTTGATGAGTATGAAGTGACCATCCTCATCTCGTTTGATTTATTTTGGTTGAAAGTCTATTTTATTAGATATTAGAATGGCTACCCCAGCTTGCTTCTTGTGACCATTTGCTTGGAATATTTTTCCCAACCTTTTACTCTGAGGCAGTGTCTTTGGAAAGCTATCTGGCGCTTTCTCAGAAATATGGGAATAGGGCTTCCTCAAGACCCAGCCATCCCACTCCTTGGAATATACCCAGAAAATGCCCTACCACATAACAGGGACATATGCTCAACCATGTTCAAAGCTGCTCTATACATAATAGCCAGAACATGGAAACAGCCTAAGTGTCCCTCAGTAGAAGAATGGACTAAGAAACTGTGGTGCATTTACACAATGGAATACTACTCAGCTATTAAAAATGAGGAATTCCTGAAATTTGTGGACAAATGGATTGATCTAGAAATTATCATAATGAGTGAGTGCACCCAGAAACAAAAAGAGACAAACAGTATATACTCACTTATATCAAAACACTAGTCCAAAAGATACGTACCATGAAAATCTTTACTTACCAAGAAAGTGGGTCAGAGGAGAGGATATCCAATTGAGACTTTAGGCAAGAGTAGCATGGAAGAAAGATGAAATAGTAGGACCCACAGGGTCCTGGAAACCTACAAGAAGAACTTTATGACAGGCAGATCTGGATCCTGGGGTCCTCCTCAAACTAAGGCACCAGCCAAGGAGAATATAGGCAGTAAGCTTCGAACCCCTACCAGGACCTAGCCGAAAAACATGATATTCTCCACTGTTGAGTGGAGAGTGAGATCTGACTCTCACAGGAACTCTGGTGCCCCTTTTCTGACCATGTCCCCCGAATGGGGAGACCTGGTGGCACTCAGAGGAAGGATAGCAAGTTACCAAGAAGAGACTTGATATTCTGAGAGCATATATAGGGTGAGGAGGTCTCCCTCAGTCACAGACATAGGGGAGGGGAGAAGGGGAGAAATGGGAGGGAGGGAAGAATGGGAGGAAACAGGGGAAGGGCTAACAATCGAGATGTAATGTGAATAAATTAATAAAAAAATTTTAAAAAAAGGACCTCTGGAAGAGCAGTCATTGCCCTTAACCATGAGCCATCTCTCCAGCCCTGATACATAATTTTTTTATCTCATCAAAATTATTTGAATGCTTACCTGCTGAGTGTTTGAATCTACTAGCTCCAGACCTGTGTTTTGGGTAGGAGCTCAGGGCTCAGCCTAAGGAAGTCACCTTTCCAGGGTATCATCACTGATCCACCCTACTTAGGAACTTCAAATATGGGAAATTATGTTTGGTTCTGGGCCTCAGAGTCAGGCTTCTTATTTTATTTTTTTTTTTCTTGTCTTCATGGCTCTTTTTAATTATTAATTTATTCTTGTTACATCTGAATGGTTACCTCAGCCCTTGTAACCTCCCATTCTTCCCTCCCTCCCATTTTCCCCTTACTCCCCTCCCCTATGACTGAGCCTGAGGGGGACTTCCTCCCCCTTTATATGCTCATAGGGTATCAAGTCTCTTCTTGGTAGCCTGCTATCCTTCCTCTCTTATTTTATTTTTAACTAATTCTTTTTACATACTTACTTATATCGTTGTACACACACACACACACACACACACACACATCAAAAAATAATAAGAAATTACATAAATGTTTAATTTATGGTGTAAAACTCTCCAAATGTTCACTTTAAAAAGCAGTAAGAAAGACTTTCACATATACTTTGGTGCCTCATATTTGACTGCGTCCCCTGAATGGGGATACCTGGTGGCACTCAGCTGAAGGATAGCAGACTACTAAGAAGAAACTTGATACCCTATGAGCATATACAGGGGGATGAAGTCCCCCTCAGTCACAATCATAGGGGAGGAGAGTAAGGGGAAAATAGGAGGGAGGAAAGAATGGGAGGATACAAGGAAGGGGGTAACCATTGAGATGTAATATGAAAAAATTAATAAAATAAAATTTTTTAAAAAGCAGTAAGAATATTGGAATATGATTTTATTCTCAGGCTGGCCTTATACTCAGTATGCAGCTTCCACACCCCAACCTAATGCTAGGCTATAAATTAAAACAGCAAATGAGATAGGGTTTCTCTAAGTTGTAGTCACAAAAGGGAAGAAAGATGCAGAGAAAATTGACACTCTAGTATATTTGCTCAAGAAAGGTAACATTTGAGAGATTTGCAATGAATTCAATTTAAATTGAGAAAAATTTTAAATTTTTTGTTTGCTTGAAAAAATTATTTGAGTGAATTAAAGATTTAATAATCCCTTCTTTGTTGTGTAATCTTTCACAGTGGATATCTTGTTTATCCTCTCAATATATTTTGATATATACCATTTGAACTAGAGTTTACATAAATTAGAAATATCATATATAATTTAAAAACATTAAAAAAAATACATTCTCTGGAGAAATACGGATGGTCTGATCTCCATCATCTGGGTACCCTGGCCTTGTGCTTGGTGCTGAGATAAGCAAGCCTTGCAGCTGTGCCTAGCCCTACTGGATCCCATTGATTTGCATGCACTCACTTCAAAGCCTTGGGGACTGATTAATATACCAGTCACACTGTGTGCAGTTGTCATTACACTCTGGACTCAGCATAGACATGAGAGCTTCTGTTCAGTTCTTTGGGCTCCTGTTACTCTGGCTTCCAGGTAAAGAAGAACTAAAATGGGGATTTTACCTATTATACTGTGCTTGGTGTTGACTAGAATTTGGGGAAAGTCCTCTCTGATCGTGCTATTTTTGTTTTTATTTTGTCTCCACTCCTAGGTGCCAGATGTGACATCCAGATGACCCAGGCTCAATCCTCCCTGTCTGCATCTCTGGGAGAAAGAGTCACCATCAAATGCCAGGCAAGTCAGAACATTAATAGTTATTTAGCATGGTATCAACAGAAAGCAGGGAAAGCTCCTAAGCTCCTGATCTATTATGCAAAGAACTTGGCAGATGGGGTCCCATCGAGGTTCAGTGGCAGTGGGTCTGGGACAGATTATTCTCTCACCATCAATGACCTGGAGCCTGAAGATTTTGCAACCTATTACTGTCAACAGCATAATAACCTTCCTCTCACAGTGATACAAGTCATAACATAAACCTCCATGTAAGCAGAAGTGAGAGGCTGGTCTAACCCACATGTTTTTCCTCTTTAGTCATACACTGATGCTGTTTCTCGGATGTACCAGGATTTTTAACAAAGCTTGTGGAGATGCATTTGTTTTGATAGAAGAGGCTAGCTAGTTTTCTGTCATGTAATTATCTTCTTTCTTTTCCTCTTCAGCAAATAAGATTACCAATATCTTTTCTGCCTTAACAGAGGACATAGTCATTCCCCATGAGAAGTCTGTATTATATCTCTACTGGGACTCAAACCAAAGTATGGATGTTACAGTGCACATTCCATCACATACTGTTTAAATACAGAAAATTAACTTAAAATATCCAGTATTTAAAAGCAAGAAATACTACTGAGAGAATCTTATAATAGAAAGGATTCCTGATTTTCTTACAAAAGCTAGAGCACATATGTAAGAGAAAGAAAAAGCTCCCTATCTGCTCTGCTGTGTCTTAAAATTCCAGCAGAGGGGTTTGATCTTAGCTGTCTGCAGCACTTCACATAGGATTTTTTTCTGTCTCCGATTTTCATTGGTCTGCTTATCAAATAATCTCGACCAATACCAATAATATGACTTGGAATTCCACTGTGGGAAGTGGAGTACTTCCACTGCGCCTATATGAATACTTCCACATTTGTGAAATCACAGATTATAATGGGTTGTCTTAAACATGTTTCTAAAGGTTGAATTAATAAAGAATTGTTACCCCAGAGCATGGTTTTAGAAACAAAGTATAACACCAACACAACACAACAATAGTAATCTATACTCATTGTTTCAAAATGTGATCTAATTCTTATCACTTTATGATGTTCAATTCATTTAACCACCTATCTGTGAACCTACAGAACACTCATAATTATTTATTATAAATTTACACAAAAGAGAAAAATCAACTCAGAGGATACAAGGGCACGGTCCTATGAATCACACTTTATTACTTATGCTTTGTAAAAATTCTTACATGAATTATAGACTTAGTTTATAAACCTTAGAAACTCTTTTAGGAGTATCAGTTGCATTACATGGGTTTATGTGAAATTTTGAGAAGATATACATTTTTAAAATTTTTTTATTAATTTATTCTTATTACATCTCAATGGTTATCCCATCCCTAGTATCCTCCCATTCTTCCCTCCCTCCCATTTTCCCATTATTCCCCTCCCCTGTGACTGTTCCTGAGGGGGATTACCTCCTCCTGTATATGCTCATAGGGTATCAAGTCTCTTCTTGGTAACCTGCTGTCCTTTCTCTGGGTGCCACCAGGTCTCCCCCTCCAGGGGACATGGCCAAATGTGAGGCAGCAGAGTACATGAGAAAGACATATCCCACTCTCCACTCAACTGTGGAGAATATTCTGACCATTGGCTAGATCTGGCTAGGGGTTTAAAGTTTACCTCCTGTATTGTCCTTGGCAGGTGCCTTAGTTTGTGTGGGACCCCTGGGCCCAAATCTGGCTATCATAATGTTCTACTTGTAGGTTTCAGGACCCTCTGGATCCTTCTACTTTGCTATCCTCCCATGCTTCCCTCATCTAGAGTCCTAATAGTATGTCCTCCCCTCTGTCCCAGTTTCCTGGTAAGTGAAGGCTTTCGTGGGACATGCCCCTTGGGCTAGTATGCAGATATAAGTGAGTATATACCATTTGAGTCTTTCTGCTTCTGGGTTAACTCACTCATTATGATCATTTCTAGCTCAATCTATTTATCCACAAATTTCAGGAATTCTTTGTTTTTAATAGCTTAGTACTATTCCATAGTGTATATATACCACAGTTTCTTTATCCATTCTTCTACTGATGGACACTTAGGCTGTTTCCATGTTCTGGCTATTATGAATAAGGCTACTATGAACATGGTTGAGCAAATTTTCTAATTCTGTGCTGGAGCATCTTCTGGGTATATTCCAAGGAGTGGAATAGCTGGGTCTTGAGGAAGCCCTATTCCCAGTTTTCTTAGATAGCACCAGATAGATTTCCGAAGTGGTTGTACTAGTTTGTATTCCCACCAGCAATGAAGGAGTGTTCCTCTCTCCCCACATCCTCGTCAGCATGTGGTGTCACTTGAATTTTTTATCTTAGCCATTTTGATGTGTGTAAGATGGATTCTGAGAGTTGTTTTGATTTGCATTTCCTTGATGACTAAGGAGGTTGAGTATTTCTTTAAGTGTTTCTCAGCCATTTGATACTCCTCTGTTGAGAATTCTCTGTTTAGTTCCAAGCCCCATTTCTCAATTGGGTTATTTGGTTTGGTGGTGTTTAATTTCTTGAGTTCTTTATATATTTTGGATATTAGACCTTTGTCAGATGTAGGATTGGTGAAGATCTTTTCCCAGTCTGTGGGCTGTCGCTTTGTTCTCTTGATGGTGTCTCCTGCCTTACAGAAGCTTCTCAGCCTCATGAGGTCCCATTTATTACTTGTTGATATTAAGGCCTGGGCCATTGGTTTTCTGTTCAGGAAGTTGTCTCCCTTGCCAATATGTTTCAGGATCTTCCCCACTTTTTCTTCTAAGTGACTTAGTGTCTCTGGTTTTATGTTGAGGTCTTTATTCCACTTGAATTTAGTTTTGTGCGTGGTGACAAATATGGATCCAGTTGCATTTTTTTACACATAGACCTCCAGTTGGACCAGCACCATTTGTTGAAGATGCTATCCTTTTTCCATTGAATGGATTTGGCTTCTTTGTCAAAAATCAAGTGACCATATGTGTGTGGATTCATATCTGGGTCTTCAATTTGATTCCACTGATCGACCAGCCTGTTGCTGTGCCAGTACCATGCTGTTTTAATTACTATTGCTTTATAGTACAGTTTGAGATCAGGTATGGAGATTCCTCTGGATCACCTTTTATTGTACAAGATTGTTTTAACTCTTCTGGATTTTTTGTTTTTCCATATGAAGTTCAGAATTGAACTTTCAATGTCTTTAAAAAATTGTGTAGGTATTTTGATAGGGATTGCATTGAATCTGTAGATTGCTTTTGGTAAGATGGTCATTTTTACTATGTTTATTCTCCTGATCCATGAGCAAGGAACATCATTCCATCTTCTCAGATCATCTTCAATCTCTTTCTTCAGAGTTTTGAAATTTTTTTCAAACAAGTCCTTCACTTGCTATTCCTCTCCTTGGAATATACCCAGAAGATGCTCCAGCACAGAATTAGAAAATTTGCTCAACCATGTTCATAGCAGCCTTATTCATAATAGCCAGAACATGGAAACAGCCCAAGTGCCCATCAGTAGAAGAATGGATAAAGAAACTGTGGTACATATACACTATGGAATACTACTCAGCTATTAAAAACAAGGAATTCCAGAAATTTGTGGATAAATGGATTGAGCTGGAAATGATCATAATGAGTGAGTTAACCCAGAAGCAAAAAGACTCAAATGGTATATACTCAATTATATCTGCATACTAGCCCAAGGGGCATGTCCCACGAAAGCCTTCACTTACCAGGAAACTGGGACTGAGGGGAAGACACCCTTTGGGACTCTAGATGAGAGAAGCATGAGAGAATAGCAAAGTAGAAGGATGCAGAGGGTCCTAGAAACCTACAAGTAGAACATTATGATAGGCAGATTTGGGCCCAGGGGTCCCACTTAAACTAAGGCACCAGCCAAGGACAATACAGGCGGTAAACTTTAAACCCCTACCCCGATCTAGTCAATGGTCAGAACATTCTCCACAGTTGAGTAGAGAGTGGGATATGACTTTCTCATGTACTCTGGTGCCTCACATTTGACCATGTCCCCTGGAGAGTGAGACCTGGTGGCACTCAGAGGAAGGACAGCAGGTTGCCAAGAAGAGACTTGATACCCTATTAGCATATACAGGGGGAGGTAATCCCCCTCAGGAACAGTCATAGGGGAGGGGAATAATGGGAAAATGGGACGGAGGGAAGAATGGGAGGATACAAGGGATGGGATAAACATTGAGATATAACAAAAATAAATTAATTAAAAAAAAGAGAGAGAGAAACAAAAAAGACTCAGATTCTTCTTTTGTATCAACTCCTGTTTGTAGTTCTAACTTATCTCTGCCATCCAAATATCTTCAAACAATATGGCTTGATTATCTCAGTGTTCTGGAGCACAAAATACACATTGATCTATAGGCAAGGCGTGCAGGAGATTGGAGATATGGTTCAGTGGTTAACAACACTGGATGTTGTTCAGTGGACCTAGATTCAGCTCCCAGTTCCCACATAGACGCTCATAAAGCAGTGGAACTTTAATTTGGGGCAATCTGACGCAGTCTTTTGGCATATCCAGGCACAAGACAGGCTCAGGCTACATATATACACATAGAGGCTATTGCATATAGCTATAAAATAAAATCAAGTCTTTCGAAATAATCAAGAAGTACAAAGTGCTGTGTTCCTCCAGAAAAATAGAAGAGACCATCTGATTTCTGCTTTCCCAACTCCAAGATAGAGACTTTCTCACCATGTTGTATGGCCTCTTCTTTCATGGCCTCAGCATGCTCTTTCATTGTCATAATCCCTATTGGGTATAACTGCCATCCCTTTCATTGTTCAATCCCTTTTGAGTACAGTGGTCACCTTGATATTTTAATACAATATTATTTTTTTAAATACTTATTTTATTTTCAATTATGTGTAGTTTAAATTTGTATATATATATATATATATATATATATATATATATATATATATATATATATATATATGCTGGTAACAAAGCTCAGGCCATCTCTAAGAGCAGTAGATGCTCCGTGTGTGTGTGTGTGTGTGTGTGTGTGTGTGTGTGTGTGTGTGTGTGTGTACATATGAGGATGTATTATGGTAATGAAATTTCCAAAAGGTCAAAAGAAAGTTGGAGTTACAGTTAGACCCATCCAGCATGGATGGTGAAAAAGGAGTTTAGGTACTCTCCAAGAAATTTACATGCTCTTAATTCCTGAGCCAAATCCCCAACATTCAGTAAAATTATAAATATTAGGGATTATTCATCTCACCACAAATTTCATCAATCTGACTTGCCTGTTCTATGACAAAATAGAAATATTTGTAAATTATTTTATTTACTTTACATCTCTATTCTAACCCCTCCCATATCTCCTCTAGTCATATCTTCCCTCCCTCATCTCTCCTCCCTGCCTACCCAGTCTTCAGAAAGGGCGAGCCTTCCTCTCCTATCATCTGGCCCCAGCCTATCAAGCCTCATCTGGACTGCCTGTATCCTCTTCCTCTGTGGACTGGCAAGGCCACCCTGGCAAGGGAAAGTAATTAATGAGTGGGCACCAGACTCTATGGCAGAGATATCCCCTACTCCCCATATTATGGGACCCACAAGGAGGCTGTCCTGCCTATGTACTACATCTGAGCAGTCTAGGTCCTTTTCTTCCATGGTCCTTGGTTGATGCATCAGTCTCTGCAGTAACCCCACCCCCAACGCCACATACTTGTTGACTTCATTGTCTTCTTGTGGAGCTCCTGTCCCTCCCAGCTCCTTCTATCCCCCAACTGTTGTTAAATGTGTGATTTAATAATGTTTATTATCAGGCCTATAATTATTGTTATTGCAATATAACCCACTAGCAATCAATCAAGACACAGACACCTGTTATATTCTAAAAATAGCCTTAGTTAACCTGCAGCAAGGCAGATATTAATACTCTAAACTACTTCCCATAATGGTATCCCACACCTGTCCCAATCCCATGCCATCTGCCTCTAATAATTTTGATCAAGATACCTCCCATCCATAATCCCAAATACTTGCTAATGTTCTTCATCTGGGCCAAATCCTCCATCCACACCGGCCATGTACTTCTCTTCCATGTAACCCATGGCAGCCTTCTTCTTTTCTCCTTCTGGTCTCTCTTTTTCTTCCCAAGATTCTCTCTGTCTCTCCAAGCCCAGGAACCTTAGCCACACCTATCCCATTTGTCCTGCCCAGGTGTGATGGATTTTTATTAATTAGAATAAAAACACATCAGATCATCCTCCAACACCCAACTTCCCTAAGACTCCTTGTGCTCCACCTCAAATTTTGCCTAGGAATATTAGTCTCTGCTTTGATCCCCCACTGGATGGAGTCTTTCAGAGAACCTCTATGGTATGTTCCTGTCCCATTCCTTCTCTTTAACCACTTCTGGTGTCATTTAGATTTGCCCTTCTAAATGATAATTAACCATCCTCCCTAGGGTGGCTCTTGTTATTTGGCTTCTTTAGGTGTGTCTAGTCTAGTGTGCTTATCCTATAGCATGTGGTTAATATCTGCTTACAAGTGAATATATACCATGCATGTCTTTCTGGGTCTGGTTCTCTCATTCAAGATAATCTTTTCTAGTTCCATCCATTTGCTTGCAGATTTCAAGAACAAAACAACAGCCTACAGACTAGGAAAAGATCTTCAACAATGCCTCATGCAAAAAAGGACTAATATCCAGAATATATAAATAACTTGAGAAATTAAATACCACCAAACCAAATAATCCAATTAAAAACCGAGGTACAAAGATAAACAGAATTCTCAACAGAGGAATAGCAAATGGCCAAGAAACACTTAAAGAAATGCTTAACGTCATTACTCATCAGGGAAATGGCAAATCAAAACAACTCTTAGATTCTATCCTACACCTATTGAATGGCAAAATTCAAAAACTCAAGCGACAACACATACTGGCAAGGATACGGAGAAAGTGGAACACTTCTCCATTGCTGGTGGGGTTGCAAACTTGTACAACCATTTTGAAAATTAATCTTGCACCTTCTCAGAAAATTGGGAATAGCTCTACCTCAAGACCCAGTTATACCATACCTGGGCATATACCTGAAAGATGGTCCATCATAGAACAGGGAAGGACATTTGCTCAACTATGTTGATAGCAGCTTTATTCATAATAGCCAGAATCTGGAAACAACCTAGATGTTCCTCAACTGAAGAATGGGTAAAGAAACTGTGATACATTTACACAAAGAATTGAAATCTTAACAAATTTGCAAGAGAACGTTTTAAAGGGAAACAATCCTTGTCTTCATCATGAGTACCTAAGAATTGGACACAATCATTCTGCTGTGTGTAATGAACATCGCATGATACACAGCTACTTACTTTGTTTTGTTGTTAATGCTGTTGTTTATTTGTTTTTGGTAAGATTTGTAACTTCTGCAATCTTGTGTCAGTAAAAAAAATCACTGTACATAGAATATCTCAGGCTTACACTTCTGATGCCATGGGTTATTAATTGTATTACTATAGGAGAAATGTTGTCACTTTGTACAGAGTAAGAAGTTGCCACATCTTCAGGCTCCAAGCAGTTGAAGGTGAAAGAATCATCTGAAAAAACCCACCCTCAGTGAACCCTGATGAGAGTCTGTGCTACACGCTGGATGGCTATAGACCAGGAGCTTCAGAGATTTCCCTGCTTCCTTTTGATACTAAGATATCCATGTTTCAATATTCTGAATTGCCAGGCAGATGATTATGACTTAGACTTGCAGAGATGCAGTCAAAGAGAGAAAAAACTAAGTTTTTGTGTGCCACACTCTATTCTTGATTTTGGAATGTTAAAAAGAGGTGTCCTCATCACTAGCATTGTAAAAATTTTCCAAATGATAAAGATGCACTGAACACTGTTGCCATAATGTTCTTGTGGACTCTGTACGGTTTAACTTTGTTCATTCAAATGATGATTTCTCTACCCCACTATCTGGCTTCAATCTGGACATTGCATTGCAATATTTATTCTATATATATCCTGTTTGAAGTTTGTGTAAACATGCCACCATTTGTTCTCTGTATTGCCAATAAAAACCAACTAGTCAATGCTGAACAATCAGAGAGAATAGGGTTGGTTGGACATGCTGTTCCAGTTTGGGGAGTATAAAAGAGGAAGAGATGGAGGGTAGAGGAAACATCTGGAGAAATGAACCAGGCCTAGGAGATGATTTAAAGGCAAATATAAAGTGGAAAATCAGAATGTGAGGAAACTACTAGTATGGAGGTTTAAGATGGAGTGATTATTGCACAATGTTGTGCTATAAGCTAATTAAATAGATTTTGGTCTCTTTGTGTGGTTATTTTGGTTATTTGTGGTTATTTGGGTTATTTTGGTTATTTGACTACTAGTAACAGGGGCCATGCAGACTGAAAAGGAAACCCTCTAACCAGACAAGACTTCTTGTGGCGGAAGGAGAACACCGATTCACCCACACAAACTTCAAACCAAAATTTACCTTGCCTGTAAGATGTGTAGGGATAAAGATAGAACAGCACATAGAGCAGAAATTGAGGGAATGTCCAGCCAATGCCTAGCTGAACCCAAGACTCACCCCTTGGAAGACAGCTAATCCCTGACACTATTAATGTCATTCTGCTATGCTTTCAGACAAGAGTCTAGCAGAGTTTTTCTCAGAAAGGATCCACCCAGCAGTGGTTCAAAACAGTTGCTGAGACACACAGCTAAACACTGGAAGAAGCATAGGGAGTCTTGTGGAAAAGTGGGGGGAAAGATAAGAGGACAAAGAGGTGAGAGGAGCTCCACAAGCCCAATAGAGCCAGCTAGCCAGGGCCCAGAAAGGCTTATGAGACTGAAGCACCTATCAAAGACCATGTATGGATTGGGCCTAGGCCCTTTATACAGACATAGCCAATGATCAGGTCAGTCTTCATGTGGGTCCTCTACTAATGGGAACAGGGCCTGTATCTGACATAGACTCTGTTGCCTGATTCTTTATCACTTCCTCATTGTGGGACTGCCTTTCCAGGCCACAGGGAAAGAAGACATCCTCAGTCATGACACAATTTGATTATCTAGAGAGGGTTTGTAGGGGGCTCTCTTTTTCTGAGAAATAGAAGGTATGCAGAATAGGGAGAGATGGTATGGCTGGATGAAGAGGAGGGAGGGGGCTACAACTGGTATATAAAATAAATAAGTAAAATTTAAAAACTGAACATTTTGAAATATTAAAAATAGTCCTGGTGTGACTTGATGTACAGGGGAGGGTTTGTACAGTAGGAGTGCTGCTTCCTTCTTCTGAGTAGAAGGGGAACAGAGAAAGGAGAAAGAGGGTGGAAGGGCAAGATCAAGTGGAAAAGATGAGGGGATCTGTGATCAGGATGTAAGACAAACAAGTAATAAATTTAATTAAAAAAATAACCCTGAAGGTCCACTTCCTAAGCAACAGAATAGGAAGCCACACAGATCTCAAGGTGAACAAGTATTTATTCATTATGTATGATTTAACCCATACTTAGGAAGGTATAATCTAAACCAAACCATTTAATATGTAACCCAATCTAAGGCCAATCGTTAAAGGAAAGTTGAGTGTTTTTGGAATTCCCTTTGTACTTACATATATCATTAAAGGAGGTGGGGTAAGAATTCAGATCCCAGATTCCTGGACATAATATGATTTGCTTATTGTTTTAGGTTGAGAGGAACTGTCATCCTCTGTTATCATCCGCTGAACGTGCGCTGAGTGAACCTTGCATCACGAGAAAGCAAGACTGTCTTCTAAGCCTCAAAGATAAGAGAGCCACAGATATAGCTGTTAGATGTCAGCAAGAAGAAAGTGCAGTGAAGAAGCATGTAGACCAATACACTGTTAATCCATCCCAAAGCTGCTGGGCTGTACTCCCAATGGGGAGGATGCCCTGCATATTGAAGAAGCTGCTTTATGACTAGGTTTTCTTTTTCTCACCCACCCATCACTCAAGTCCAGGCCCCTGAAAAATCATCAGTGTTGTGCTCACATTTAAATACTGTATAGTCTTTCATAACTATGTTTCTAAAAGACCTCAAGGAGTCCCTGGATCTAGGACAAGTGTCTGAAGACTGAATAGATTCTATTTCTCTTAATGATAATTAATGCTGGATGGCCAATGCAAAGATGTATTTGTGTTACAAAGATGCTGACACATTCCAGCATCTCAGCTTGTTTGGAAACTGAGAAGCAGATGAGGAGGCTGTTCACTAAATCAGGATAATTTATCTAGTTACTGCTCAAGAGTGAAAGGTGAAAATATCATTTGTAATACACAGCAGAGCCATGTATTGAGTGGCAGTGTTTTCTGTTATAGTATTCAAGTCTATCATCACTAGTCAAATCTTTATGCTGAGAAACTCTGGGAAATAGTAGCAAAAGGCAGAAAATAGCAAAATATGGAGCATCCCAAGCTGACAAAATGATGTACCCATTTCCTCTGTAATATGAAAGTACCTCTATCTTTATATAGAATTGGAACTTCAGGTGATATAGGTTGTTGGGCTCAAGACTTTCTTTGCATTCTTTGTAAGTATGAATAAGCCAGGAAAGCTCATTTTACTCAAGTAAACATGGTCCTGACAAGTTATCCATTTAATTTAAAGTAATGGCTACTCCATACTCCAAACATGTCACAAGGAGAATACATAATAAATATTTTTTAGCCAATCAGAATTATTTGAGTGAGTTAAAAATCTAATAGACTCTTCTCTGTTATATATGCACAGAAAGCAAGATATTCTTCTATATTATACAAGTATATCTTTGAAATATATTATTCAAAATAGTTTGGAGAGGATCCAAGATGGCGGCGAGCAGTGTGGACCGTGTTTGGAGGCTCCAGTGAACAATTCAGGGAATTGCACAGATTTCTGACCCAGGAACACCAAGGTCCCCACACCACCGCAGCGGGAGTGCTCCACAGTTCGGAGGGACCAGGGTGTGGAGGACCTGCATGCCCCTGCACATGGGAGGAGCACGGATTTTCTCAGATCAGAGCAGCAGCAGCAGAGGCGGCAGCAGTGGGAGCACCAGTGGCACCAGTGGCATCAGCGGCACCAGCGGCACCAGGGGCACCAGCAGCATTGGCTGAGTTTTGCAGCTCAGAGCCTTCCGGTGGAGGCGATTGGTTTGGTGGCACTTAGTGCTATGAATTTTCCTCTTAGCACTGCTTTCAATGTATCCCACAAATTTGGGTATGTTGTTCCTTCATTTTCATTGAATTTCAGAAACTCCTTGATTTCTTTCTTTATTTCTTCCCTGACCCAGGTGTCATTTAGCAGAGAGTTGTTTAGTTTCCACGTACGTGTAGGCTTTTTGTTATCTCTGTTGTTGTTGAATTGCAGCCTAAGAGCACGGTGATCTGATAGGATACAAGGTATTATTTCAATCCTCTTGAATCTATTGAGGCTTGCTTTGTGACCTACGATATGATCAATTTTGGAGAAGGTTCCATGGGGTGCAGAGAAGAAGGTGTATTCCTTCTTGTTTGGGTGAAAAGTTCTATAGCTATCTGTTAGATTCATTTGCTTCATGGAATTGATTAATGATGTTATTTCTCGGCATAGTTTCTGTTTCAATGACCTATCCTTCACTGAGAGTGGTGTGTTGAAGTCTCCCACAATTATTGTGTAGTGATCGATGTGTGGTTTAAGCTTTTTTAGCAGATCTTTTACAAATGTGTGTGCCCTTGTATTGGGAGCATAGATCAGAATTGTGATGTCCTCTTCGTTGACTTCACCCTTGATGAGTATGAAGTGTCCTTGATTAATTTTGGTTGAAAGTCTATTTTGTTTGATATTAAAATGGCTATGCCTGCTTGCTTCTTGTGACCATTTGCTTGGAATATTTTTTTCAACCTTTTAACCTGAGGTAATGCCTTTCATTATGGGTGAGATGTGTTTCTTGAATGCAGAAGAATGTTGGATCTTATTTATGCACCCATTCAGTTAGTCTGTGTCTTTTTATTGGAGAATTGAGACCATTAATGTTGAGAGATATTAATGACCAGTGACTGTTAAGAGTCTTGATTTTGATGTTGTTTCCAGTCGAGCATTTGTGTAGTTGTGTTTTTGCCATGGTATAGTTATCTATTTCCTGAGTAGTGTTGGTTGTAGCTTGACCCTTTGGGATGGAGTTTTCCTTCTAGTACCTTCTGTAAAGCTGGATTTGTGGATAGGTACTGTTTAAATTTGTTTTTGTCATGGAATATTTTGTTTTCTCCATCAATGGTTATTGTTAGTTTTGCTGGGTAAAGTAGTCTGGCCTGGCATCTGTGGTCTCTTAGGGTTTGCAGGATCTCTGTCCAGGCCCTTCTGGCTTTTATGGTCTCTGCTGAGAAGTCGGGTGTAATTCTGATAGGTTTGCCATTAAATGTTATTTGGCCCTTTTCCCTTGCAGCTTTTAATATTTTTTCTTTGTTCTGTATGTTTTGTGTTTTGATTATTATGTGACGGGCAGTTTTTCTTTTCTAGTCAATTCTATTTGGTGTTCTGTAGGCCTCTTGTATGTTTATAGGCATCTCTTTCTTTAGTTTGGGGAAATTTTCTTCTATGATTTTGTTGAGAATAGTTTCTGGGCCTTGGAGTCTGATATCTTCTCTTTCTTCAATGCCTATTATCCTCAGATTTCTTCTTTTCATGCTGTCCTTAATCCCTTGGATGTTTTGTGTCAGGAGTTTTCCAGATTTGGCATTTTCTTTAATGGTTGCTTCAAGATCTTCGATTGTATCTTCTAGGCCTGAGATTCGTTCTTCCATCTCTTGGATTCTGTTAGAAAAGCTCACCTTTGTGTTGCTTGCCTTCTTCTTTGAGGTCTCACATTCTCGTTTTTCTTCTGTCTGTGTGTTTATCATTGAGTCCATTTTCATCTTCAGATCTTGAACTAATTTTTTGATTTCTTTCATCTGATTGTTTGTATATTCCTGAGTTTCTTCCATTGCCTCTTTATATGTCTTCAGAGCTTGAAATGTTTTTATTGATTTCTTTCATCTGGATGTTTGTATTTTCCTGAAAATTTTCCAATTCCACTCTATCGGCTTCTTTTATGTCTCTCACCTCTTTGGGTGTTTCTTTCTGCATTTGATTATGAATTTTATTTGTTTCCTCCATTATCGTCTTCATTACTAAGGATTTGAGGTCATTTTCTTGTATTTCCATTGTGTTTGAGTTCTCTGGGTTGTTTTCTTTGGAATAGCTGGGATCTGGAGACGCCATATTGTTCTGGGTTTTTTTGCGTATGCTTTTACACTGTCCTTTAGACATCTTGCCATCTATGTTTTTGTTGGTTAGCTTCCAGAGTTGGATGGAGGGAGTATGATGATAGATTCACCCGTTTTCTCATGATTTCCCTAGGCCAGAAGCTCTGATGCTTCACTGGTGTGAATGGCAGGAGGCTAGCCCCGTTGTTTTGTACTCTCACAGCCAGTGATCCTCAACTCCCCTGCACTGTGGGTCCTGCAATCATTCTCAGTCTCTGAATGTGTGTTGGGTCAGGTCAAAGTGTCCACAGCCTTCTGGGTCCCCTGCCAAGGCCAGCCAGGGACACTGGGCCCGAGCCTTGCGGCAAGTTCTGCTAGATTCTCAGGGCCTGAACCGTCTGCCGAGCGCAGCTAGGGACTCTGGCCCCAAAATGCATGCAGAGTCCAGCCAGAGTTTCAGGGCTGGGACTGCATGCCAAGATCAGTTAGGTTCTTTGGGCCCAAAGTGCGTGCCGTGGTTAGTTATAGTCTCAGGGCCTGAACCTCCCACCAAGCTCAGCCAGGAATTCTGGACCCAAACTGCACACAGGGTCTGACCAGTCTTAGGGCCAGGACTGCACAAAACACTCAGCTATAGTCTCTGGACCCTACCTGCCTGCCAAATGCAGTTACGGATTCTGGCCCCAAACTGCACGCTGATCTCCACCAGAGTCTCAGTGGTGGAATTATGCACTGAGCTCAGCCAGGGACTCTGGACTCACACTGCCCTCTAAATTCAGCCAGGGACTCTGGGCCTAAATTGCACGAAGTGTCTAGCCAATGTCTTAGGGCCGCAATGTGCACAAAGCTCAGCTAGAGTCTCTGGGCTCAATCTGCCTGGCAAGTCCAGCTACGGACTCTAGGCCGAATCTGTACACTGAGCTCAGCCTGTGTCACAGCAGCTGAACTGCGCGCTGAGCTGAGTTAGTGTCTCCACAGTGGAACTATACACTGAGCTGAGCCTGCATCTCAGGCGGAACTGGTCGCTTAGCTGAGCTAGCATCTCAGTCGGAACTGCGCGTTGAGCTGACCTAGCATCTCCGCGGCGGAACTGTGAACTGAGCTGAGCATGGGACTCAGGGGCTGAACTGCCCTCTGTGCCCAGTTTGGGTCTCAGCGCACCTCGAGGCCCAAATTCTGCCCAGAGTCCCCTCTCCCACAGCAACTCCCACTGGCCACCACACCAATCATCTCCACAGGTGGGCTCCCAGCTTCAAACCTCAGCCGCTGCCCCCGCTGCCACTGCCCCCTCTGCTGCCGCTGCTGCTGCTGCCGATGCCACTCTGATCAGAGAAAATCTGCACTCCTCCCGTGTGCAGGGGCACACAGGTCCTCTGCACCCTGGTCTTTTCGAACCGTGGAGCACTCCTGCGGCAATGGTGTGGGGACCTCGGTGTTCCTGGTTCAGAATTGTTTGCAATTCTCTGAACTGTTCACTGGAGCTTCCAAACACGGTCCACACATCTCACTGCCATCTTGGATCTCCTTTTGTTAATGTTCTTCGTCTGGGCCGAATTCCCCATCCATGCCAGTCAAGTGCTTCTCCATCTAACCCATGGCGGCCTTCTTTTCCTCCTCAGGTCTTTCTCCTTCTTCCTTGTGGCAGTCTTTCTTCTTCCCAGAATGCCTACTGATATTTTTGAGTTGATTTTGTATCCAGCCACATTGCTGAAGGTGTTTATCAGCTGCAGGAGTTCCTTGGTAGAATTTTTAGGGTCACTTACATATACTATCATGTCATCTGCAAATAGTGATAGTTTGACTTCTTCTTTTCCTATTTGTATCCCCTTGATCTCCTTTAGTTCTTATTGCTCTAGTAGAACTTCAAGTACTATGTTAAAGAAATATGGAGAGAGCATGTATAAGTCAGAGTTTCCCAAGGAGCTGGAACAGCTGAGGAAGTTCTTCAATGGAGGAATGAGCTCCAAAACACCTGATGAGAGCCTGAGAAGCCATTTTGGGCAATGAGGAACACTCACTGACTTTGTGGTAATGAGGGATGCAAACACCAAGGGAACCAGGGGCTTTGAGTTTGTCCCATACACCACTGTGAAGGAAGTGGATGCAGCTATGGATGCCAAACCACACAAGGTGGATGGAAGATTTGTGGAACCCAAGAGAGCTGTGTCAAGAGAAGATTCTCAGATACCAGGTGCTTACTTAACTGTGAAAAAAGATGTTTTGCTGGAGGTATTAAAGAAGACACTGAAGAACATTACCTATGAGATTGTTTTGAAGAGTATGAGAAAATTGAAGTAATTGAAATCATTTCTGACAAAGGCAGTGGGGAAAAGATGGCCTTTACTTTTGTCACATTTGATAACCATGACTCTGTGGATAAGATTGTTATTCAAAATATCATACTGTGAATGGCCACAACTGTGAAGTAAGAAAAGCTCTGTCAAAACAAGAGATGGCTAGTGCCTCATCCAGCCAGAGAGGTCGAAGTGGCTCCAGAAACTTTGGTGGTGGTCGGGGAGGTGGTTTTGTTGCCAATGACAATTTTGTTTAAGGAGGAGAAAGCTTCAGTGCTTATGGTGGCTTTTGTGGCAACCCTGGTGATAGTGAATATAGTGACAGTGGAGATAACTAAAATGGATTAGGTAATGATGGAAGCAATTTTGGAGGTAGTGGAAGCTACAATGATTTGGTAATTACTACAATCAGTCTTTAAATTGTGAACCAATGAATGGAGGAAACTTTGGAGGCAAGAGCTCTGGCCCTTATGATGGTGGACACCACTACTTTGCTAAACCATGAAACCAAGGTGGCTATGGAGGTTCCAGAAGTGCCAGTAGCTATGGCAGTAGCAGGAAGTTCTAATTACATTACAGCCAGAAAACAAAGCTTAGCAGGGTCGGAGATCCAAAGAAGTGATAGGTAAGCTACAGGTTACAACAGATTGTGAATTCAGCCAAGCACAGTGGTGGCAGGGCCTAGCTGCTACCAAGAAGACATGTTTTTAGACAATACTCATGCAAAAAGAACTACTGTATGTGTGGCTAACTGTATAACAGGCTATTTTAGTTTCTGTTCTGTGGAAAGTGTAAAGATCCCAACAAAGAGTTTTACTGTACACCTTTTTTTTACCCATGGTGTTGATTGCTAAATGTAATAGTCTTATCATGACACTAAATAAATGTGTTTTCTAAAAATAAAAGAAATACATTCTCTGTGCATATATGTGTGGTCTGACCTCAGGCATCTGGGGGCATTGGGACTGTGCTAACTGCTGAGATGAGCAAGCCTTGCAGCTGTGCCCATCACTAACTAGTTCCAGTGATTTGCATGCCCTCACTGTACATCCTTAGGGACTTCTTCATATACCAGTCACACCCTGTGCTGTTGTCATTGATGTCAGGACTCATCTTGGATATGAAGACCCTTGCTCAGTTCCTTGGGCTCCTGTTTCTCTGGTTTCCAGGTAAAAAGGAATATACTGGAAAATTCACTGTTGCATTGTGTTTAGAATATACTAGCATTTGAGGGAATGTCCTCTCTTATCATGCTTAATAATGTGGGTATTTATTATGCCTCCATGTCTAGGTGTCAGATGTGACATCCAGATGACTCAGTCTCCATCTTCCCTGTCTGCATCTCTGGGAGACACAGTCACCATCACTTGCCAGGCAAGTCAGGGCATAAGTAGTTATTTAAGCTGGTACCAGCAGAAACCAAGGAAAGCTCCTAAGTGCCTGATCTATCTGGCAACCAATTTGGAAAATGGCATTCCATCAAGGTTCAGTGGCAGTGGGTCTGGGAGAGATTATTCTCTCACCATCAGCAGCCTAGATCCTGAAGACATTGCAGATTATTACTGTCAACAATATGATGAGTATCCTCTCACAGTGATACAAGTCAGAGCATAAACCCTGTGAAAACAGAAGTGAGAGGCTAGGGTAGCCTAGTTGCTCTTCCTCATGAGTTACTCACCAAAACTGTTTCTTAGATGTTTTTGGTAGAAGGGGATAAATATACTGTAATTCTCTTTATTTCTCTTCATCTCTAGCTATACAGAGTACCAGTGTCTTTTCTGCCTTAACAGAGGACACAATTATTACTTGTGAGGAGTTATATTCCCAGAAGGGACTCATAAAGAACAGTAGAAGTTTCTGTGGACCTTCCAAGCATACATTGTTTAAATAAAAAAAAATTTAAATTCCAGTATTTAAAAGGTAAACAAATCTTACAGGGAGAATCTGATAATAGAAAGGATTCTTGGTTTTTTTATTTTCTTACAAAATCTAGAGTACAAGTGTCATAGAAAGGGAAGGTTGCCCTACATGATTCTCTGCTGTGTTTTGAAATTCCAGAAGTGGTTATTGAGGCTCTCAGCTGTCTGCAGCATTTTATACAGTATTCTTCTGGTTCTTGTGTCCACTCTCCTGCTTCCAAGAATCAAGCAATAATAAATCTTGATCATATGTCTTTAAGTCCCACTATGAAAAGTGGAATACAGGTATGTCTATATGAATCATAGAGAATGAAGGGTTCTTAAACATGCTTGCAGAAGTGATATTGATGAATACATTATATCATAAAATATAGTTTTATAAACAAAGCAAAACACTGATAGAATAGCAGTGATCTATACTTCATTCTGTATCTTTCATTTTTTTAACAGAAATCTTACATGGCTAAGATATATTTCCTCTCTCTTTATGAGGTCCCATTCATCTACCAACCTATTTGTGCACTTACAGTACACATAGTCTTAATTACCCTAATTTTGTACCATAGGAAACAGTCTAGTCAGAAGATATAAAATTTTCTTAGCTGTGCTGCACATTGACATTCTATGTAAATTCTAGACTGTGTTTATCAACTTCAGAGTCTCTTTCAGGAATATAAAAGTTGGATTACTTTGAGTTTATGTAGAAATTGGAAATGACATACATTCAAACAAATTTTCAGGTATGCAATGTCACACTATGTCCACACATATCCACAAATACAAATAAATAAATCAGTGGATATCAGTTTTTTATTCTATAATATAAGGAGGCTTATGTTATAATCACAAATATGCACAGTTGTAATTTAAAATAATAACATTCTCAACAATCATGAACATAAACATTTTTATAGAGCTCTGAAGATGTAAGATCACAGATAAATACTGAAAGATACCAAGACTCTGTTCCATGAGTAACATGTGATGATCCAAATTACACTTCTCTTCTTCGAATTTTTCGATTCTATTTTAACTGTAATATGTGTTGAGATTTAATACTAAGATATAATCTCACACACACATAAACACAAATAAATGTAAATATAAGTTTATTTTTAAGTGAATACATAGAGACAGAGAGATGGCTAAGTGGTTAAAGATGTTTACATTTCCAGAACATCCATGTTTTTGGATTTCCAGAATTCAGATTTGGTGGCTAACAGCTACAAGGAACACTATAGGCAGGGGATCCAATGTCCACTCTTGGCATTGTAGGTACTTGCATACAATTGCCAAAAAAGGAGAAAGAATGGAGAGAGGAGAGCCATAAGTCAAAAAATAATAATAATAAAGCTTTAAATTTAATTACGTTTTAAAATTTATTTATTTACTTATTTATTAATTTTATATCCCAATCATAGGCCCTTCTCTCATTTCCTCCTGGACCCATACTTCCTCCCTCTTTACCCACTCCTTCGTTCCTATTACTCAGAAAGGGGGAGCACCCCTACCTTTTCAGAGACAGACCCTGTGCCTCTTACTAGAGGACCCCCATGAAGTTATATCTGCCCATCAGCTACATCTGTGTAGAGAGCTTGGGTACAGTCTATGTATGATCCTTGGTTGATGCTTCAGTCTCCACAAGATCCTCTGGGCCCTAGTTATTTGGCTCTGTTGGTTTGCACTCCCACCAACAATGGAGAATTGTTCCCCTTTTTCCATATCTTTGCCAGCATGGACTGTCACTTGAGTTTTTTATCATAGCCATTTTATCTGGTATACGATAGAATCTCAGAGTCATTTTGATTAGCATTTGTCTGATGAATGAGGGTGGAGACCAGACCTGGGGAGAACTGGGGCAGAAGGACAGAGGACCTACTGAGAGAAGAAAAACTGTGGGCATCTCTATGACAAAGTAGAGACCAAAAGAAAGTAGGCTTCTTGGGGAATATTGGGGTGAATCTACTTGTGACTCTAATATCAGGGGTCTTAGAGACTGAAGAGGACACCTTCTAACTAGACAGGACTCACAGTGGAGGGAGAGACTGTCCAACCCACCCACAAAAACTTCAACCCAAATTTTATACTGCGTACAAGATGTGGAGGGATAAAGATGGAGCAGATGGACCATCCTGAGTCCCACCCCATGGGAGAGCACAAACTTCTGCCACTGTTGACAATATTATGCTATGCTCACAAACAAGAGCATAGCATAGGTATTCTTGAGATCCTCCACCCAGCAGCAGATCAGAAAAAAATGCTGAGACTCACAGACAAACATTTAATGAAGCAAAGGGACTCTTGTGTAAAAGTAGGTGGGACAGAATGACCTGGAAGTGACAGGAGCTCCACAAGAAGACCAACAGAACCAACTAACCCTGGCCTAGAGATGCTCACAGAGACTGAAGCACCAACCAAGGGCTGTGCATAACCTTGACCTAGGTCCCCTACACAGATGTAGCCAATATGCAGCTCAGGCTTCTTGTAAGTCTCCTAGTAAGGGGAGCAGGGTCCGTCTCTGACATGGATTCTAGGGCTTGCATTTTGATCAGTTCCCCCTGGCAAGGCTGTCTTGACACTTTTTAAAAAATGTTTTGTACATATGTTTTGCTTGCATGTTTGTAAAATCATTACATACATACCTAGTGGTCACAAAGGCCAGAAGAGGCACCCCTGGAACTGAAATAAAAGATAACTGGGTTGCTATGTATGGACCTAGAATCAAACTCAGGTCTCATTAAATAAAAGCAGTCCTCTTAACTACTCCTCATTCTCTCAAGTTCCAAAAGAAAAAAAGCAACAGTGGACATTGGCTCCCCTGCCTATAGTGTTCCTTGTAGCTGTTAGCCACCAAATCTGGATTCTGGAAATCCAAAAACATGGATGTTCTGGAAATGTAAGCATCTTTAACCACTTAGCCATCTTTCTGTCTCTATGTATTCACTTAAAAATAAACTTATATTTACATTTATTTGTGTGTATTTGTGCACACGCATGCGTGTGTGCATACTGCATATGCATATGTTTGTGGGAGTCAGTGTCTACTTTCACTACATTCTAGAGATCAAACTGAGATCATCAAGCCTGGCAAGTGTATTTTTACCTAAACCTTTATCCATGGAGAAATCTCTCTCCTGGAAAAGTGTCTTTGCTTTGTTTTGTTTCATTTTTTAAAACAAACTCCAGCCATTCGATTTACCAATAAACACCCCAGGAGGCAGATGCTAGTATGAGGCCTGTTAGTTTGCAAAAGCAGAGAAAGCTCTCAGCTAGCTGACCTTCCTACTCAGCCAACATCCCAGAAGGAAAAAGCCCCTTCTCCTCCACGCTGTCTTAAAAACTCTTCAAACTGAATGCCCTTCCTTTTTCACTCTTTAATCCCCACTTCAGGTGGTTACAGCAGATGCAGATGAATGATGACAATCTCTCCTTTGAGTTCAAACTGGGGGAAGATGTTTTCTATTCTTTTTCTCTAAATTTTGTATTATTTTTTGGCATGTACATTTATATTATTATACATAAATAAAAAAACTACATAAGCAAGAAGAATCACGAAACAATCAGGGATTATATGAATGTTACATTCAAGACCATATAGTTTAGTCTTACAATTAACTTTAGTTGTTTAGAGATGAAGATGTTTTTAGGTCTAGATAGATGTTTTAAGTTGACAAAGATTAGATATGATAGGTATTGATTCTCATTCAGAATTTTAGCATCACCAAGATAGGAAAGATGTTTCCTACAGTCTTGCCAAATACTATTAGCCAAAACACCATGAATGGGGGAAATATTTTACTGAGAAATTCTACAGGAAACAGAGTCTAAATCCTTAAGTTTAATTGCTTGGCAAAAAAGTTTTTATTTTTCATTTGTCTTAATCATATACCCAATACTTTCCTTGCAATATGAAACACTGTAGTAGTAAATCTGGTATAATGATAAAATTACCATAACTTGGTAATCACTGGTGTCTAATAACACGGTCTCTATTTAACCATTTTGTTAAAATGTGAACCAATGTTTTAAGAGTTGAATACTATCCACTGATTTGTCTCAACCCATAAAAGCATTTGTCACATTAACTTAATAACCTGAACTTGAACCTTGGAACTCACAATAAGAGGAATGTGGTAACTAGCAACTGTAATCTAAATAATTACAATGAGAAGTGATAAGGAAAGACAGGGAACCACAAGAAATCCAGGATCAGGGTCTCAGTACACAGTGTAGCAGACGTAAGTGAGGCTATACAGCAACAAGGTAGAAATGGAGATGTGACTCTTAAAACGTGGCTTCTGGGGGAAAAGTGTTTTTTTTCCTTTTTTATTATTAATTTATTCATATTACATCTCAGTTGTTAGCCCATCCCTTGTATCCTCCCATTCCTCCCTCCCTCGCACTTCCTCCCCCATTCCCCTCCCCTATGTCTGTGACTGAGGGGGACCTCCTCCCCCTGTATATGCTCATAGGGTATCGAGTCTCTTCTTGGTGACCTATTATCCTTCTTCTGAGTGACACCAGGAGTCCCCACCCAAGGGACATGGTCAACTATGGGGCACCAGAGTTTGTGTGAAAGTCAGATCTCCTTCTCCACTTAACAGTGGAGAATGTCCTGTCCATCGGCTAGTCTGGGTAGGGGTTCAAAGTTTACTGCCTATATTTTTCTTGGTTGGTGCCATAGTTTGAGGAGGACCCCAGGGCCCAGACCCACCTATAGTTTTCTAGGACCCTCTGGATCCTTCTATTTCCTCATTCTCCCAGGACTCTCATACCTAAAGTCTCAATAGGATGTCCTCCCCTCTGACCCACTTTCCTGGTAGGTAAAGTTTTTCATGGGGACGTACCCCTTGGACTAGTGTCTTGATATAAGTGAGTATATACCATTTAACTCTTTTTGCTTCTGTGTGAACTCACTCATTATGATAATTTCTAGTTCAATCCATTTGTCCACAAATTTCAGAAATTCCTTGTTTTTAATAGCTGAGTAGTATTCCATAGTGTAAATGTACCACAGTTTCTTTATCCATTCTTCTACTGAGGGACACTTAGGCTGTTTCCATGTTCTGGCTGTTATGAATAAGGCAGCTATGAACATGGTTGAGCATATGTCCCTGTTGTGTGGTATATTCCAAGGAGTGGAATAGCTGGCTCTTGAGAAAGCCCTATTTCCCATTTTTCTGAGAAAGCGCCAGATAGAGGAAAAGTGTTTTTTATCTGCACTTTTATCCAAGGGAAGAATATCTCTGGCCTGAGAGGCTCTTTATTTATTTGTTTGTTTGCTTACTTATTTATTTATTTATTGTTTGTTTGTTTTATTTAAAAAATAAACGTCAGTTAAACTAAGCAATGGTGAGCAATTTACTAAAAATAATAAAATAAGGACTTATATTTAAAATACATAATTATGAAAATACTGGAAGAAACAAACTTGAAATGCATAAAGAGATTATTTTATTTTACTTGCACAAGAGTATAAAAGCACATGAAAAGCTTTAGTTTTCCTTTCTGGCTCTCCTTCCCTTTTCATGCATGCCTTTTTTGCACTGCCTCTGCTGGAATCTCAGACATCTCTTCTCATTTTGAATTGAACTGGAAATATCCAAAGAAACATTTTCTTGACTGGGTTTCTGATAGTGTGCATTGGAAATATCTTCCTTTTCCTGCTTAGGTTCCTTCAATAAGTTTCCTATAATGAACCAATATTTGTGATGTTGAAACATGACCCAGCACAGTTGAGTCACAGTTAGTTCCAGCAAAGCTTCTCTGCCTCATGGTTGTAGCTATTCTGTGCCACCTTCCACATTCATTTTTTACATTAATAAAATAGAAAAATATTTTTCTGAGAGGTGTGATAAAAAGCTACCAAAAATTTTTGATAAGGGCCATGTTTAAAGAAACCAAATGATGCCAGAAAATGGGGATTATTTGGGGTTCTAAAGTTAATTCAGGCCCCTTCATGTGCATACAACAGAAAAACTGGGGTAAATGAGTCAGAGGGATGTCAGTGGATGAAAGGTCACAGTAAGTTCTGGGAGAGTAGCTGAGATGGGAAAGACAAGGCTGGAAACGGTTTGATTTCAGGAGCTAGAGCAGAATGAGGAAGAGATCTGATTCCACTATCCCACACCACTGCAGCCATAAGTGTCCTCAGGTCCTTCTGTATTTTCCCAACTCACATCTTTGTTATTTCATGACTATCACAAAATAAGACCATTAACTTGGAGAGAAAAAAGATTCATCATTGAGTTAAGTCAGAGTAGGAGCTCAGTGCAGGAACCCAGAAGTGGGGTTGAAGCCGAGACAATGGAAGCCAAGACCACCTGTTCAGGAAAGGAGCAGTCTGCAGTGGGCTGAGCTCTCCTACATCAATCCATAGTCAGGAAAATCTCCCCGAACACTTGCCCACATTCCAGTCTCATGGAGCTAATTCCTTGATAAAGTTCTCCTCAGATATTTCTAGTTTTGTGCCTTGCTGAGAAAATCCAACCAGCACATTTGAGCACTTGTGTATGTTTAAGTCTGTGAATAGATAGAAGAAGTAATAATTACATTATTTCATGATTGTGGCTGCTTGCCCTCAGGCTTCTACAGTCTAATTTACAAGGATATATTGGTAGTAGATGTAAGAGGTACCATAGAAAAGAGTTGTGGCCACAGATGAAAATAAAACTACAAGTACTTAGACCTAAGAACATTGATTTTGGGGAGCCTGGATAATGAACTGTCAACATTTTGACAATTTCTCCAGTAGGGGTTAGCAAGAAAATACTTCTTTCCAGTTATGGGGTACTGAACAGAAAGGACAGTTATCACTATAATGCTAGAAGGGAGTCATGTTCTTAGGTTATTGAACCACTTAGCACCCAAAGATAACCTTAGGTCCTCTGGCCACTTTCATGAGAGCCACTTGTGCTTGTTTCACTCTCATCCTGTGGAAGGTGGTGATTCTGAAATTTCATTGTTTTCATTTTAACCACCAAAAGAAAAAGAACCCTCTTCCAAAATGCTATCCTGAGATCAATATTATGGAGCATGATTCACCTGGCTTCTATATCATACAGCAGCTCAACTGACCAAGTATTTCATTACTTATGTCAAACCTAAATTGTACACATTATATATATATATTACATTTTTTAATGTTTATATGGTAATGGAGACCAAGGGAGAAATTCAAAACACAGTACGCATTATAGAATCCAATGGCTTTAAGATCCAAATGATGACTGTCTTAGATGATGAAGGGAATGGATATTTTTCAGAAATTTTCTTTTACTAAAATAAAGCTGTTGTTGTATTTCATCCAAAATGATGGGTTTAATCCTATGTTAGTCCTTGTATACCATTAAATGATTTAAAATATAGGTGGCATCTAACCATATTGGTGACCATCACATGCATGAAGACAATAGGAAAACAGATTCTTGCTTTGAGCTGGTGTTTGTATTGATAGGTCTGATTTAACGTAGCAGGTACTGCACATAGTTGAGATTGTCCCTTAGTATTAAATCTCAACACATATTACAGTTAAAATAGAATTGAAAAATTCAAAGAATAGACGTGTAATTTGGATCATCTCATGGCACAGAGTCTTGGTAACCTTCAGCATTTAGCTGTTATTTTACATCTTCAGAGCTCCATAAAATGTTTATGTTGATGAGTGTTATTATTTTAAATCACAACAGTAAATATTTGTGATTATAACATAAGCCTCCTTATATTATAGATTTTAAAACTAATATATTACAAGGGATGGGATAAACATTGAGATGTAACAAGAATAAATTAATAAAAAAATAAAGAAAAGAAAAGATTAAAAAATAAATAAATAAATAAATTTTTTATTTGCGAATAGAACTAAAAAAAATAAAATAAAATAAAACTAATACATCTACTGATTTATATATTTCTATCTCTGGATATGTGTGGACATAGTATGCCATTGCATACCTGAAATTTTTGTCCTCTCCATCCACTAGGGTGACTTGTGGATTGAGTATAGATCATTAGGCTTTTTGGGTAGCACCTTTACCAACATTGAGCCTAATGTCTTGTACTTTCTAGATTTTGATGGTGTAGTTATGGATAAAGTGATATATATCCCATGAGCATGGAAATGTATGGTGTGGAGCAACCAAGATAATAGTCATTGAATTGGTAAATTATAATCCAAAGGTCAAATTTTGTCCAGCATTTTGTTTTGGAAACAAAGGTTTACCATAACATACAAAAATATACTCTTCTGACTGGATATGAGCACTGAATATGGATGGAATGAAGGAGTATGTGACCCCTGGATCTATGGTCATCAGAGCTGAAGGTTCTTTGACAGAAGGAACACAAACAAAGACAGAGTGTACCCATGTGAAGAAATTTTATCATAACAATTCTAAAGGATTTTTGAATTTAATCTTCTTGAAATCTTTCTTTCTGGAATTACCTATAGCTTCAATTATCTATTTAATGCAATGTATGTTGAGATTTGTGCAGATTGTCAGTGAATTTTGAATGTATATTGTTTTAAATTAGTATATTTTTTCACAAGGCTGAAATCATCTCCAACTCAATTCTCACACTACAGCATGAAAAAAAAAAATAACAATGAAATAACCATGGATTAAAATAGATTTATTCTTATTCTATGGCATTACCTAAAACCTAGGGCAAAATTGTATATAATTGTATTTCTTATGTGTTAAAATACTTTTTCCCACAATATTCACTAAAATATTTGACATTTGAAACAACCAAGTGCTGGCAATGGCATGCCCAGGGACTTTACTCCAAGGCGTAAAAAACATGCAACTTGCTTGACAAGTATCTGAGCTTACAGTATCCTCCATATAAACCTGAATGGACAGGAGTTGAACTGCCTGACAAAGATCTGATACCACCTGACACCCAAGTTCATCAGGTGTTGCAATGACACCTATTAATTTCATAATGGTTGTTTTCATTCTCCTCTCCTCTTTCCTTATCTTGATGTACACCCCTTCCCTAGTTCTTGGTTCTCCAAAAATCATTGAGCACATAAAGATAGATGTTATGCCAAAATCAAGTAATAATACCTGGCCAGCAATTCATGCTTAAGGATAAAATGTCTCTCATGAGGAAGCAACATTAATTTGGGAAAAAGACAAGAAAGTGTTCCTTACTAAATTTTTAATGGTTTATTATTTACAAATGGCATATGAAGAGCATAAGGCATTGAGTAAAGAAATTTCTGGGGTTAAACCTTTGAGTAGACAAAAGGAAAAATACCTATGCATTGTAACTTTTAAGAAAAGGCCTGGGTGAATTCTGAGAAAGGCATAAACTGGGAGTTGAATGGTGGGCAAAGCAGCTTGGGTTAATGACTTGACCTTTATGGAAAGATTAGCTGCCACAGATAGCAGACCTTGGAATTGTCATAATAATAATAAAGATTAGCTGCCACAGATAGCAGACCTTGGAATTGTCATAATAATAATAAAGATTAGCTGCCACAGATAGCAGACCTTGGAATTGTCATAATAATAATAAAGATTAGCTCAGTGGAATCGATTTGAAGACCCAGATATGAATCCACACACATATGGTCACTTGATTTTTGACAAAGAAGCCAAATCCATTCAATGGAAAAAGGATAGCATCTTCAACAAATGGTGCTGGTCTAACTGGAGGTCCATGTGTAAAAAAATGCAAATGTTGTGTGCTGGAGCATCTTCTGGGTATATTCCAAGGAGTGGAATAGCTGGGTCTTGAGGAAGCCCTATTCCCAGTTTTCTTAGATAGCACCAGATAGATTTCCGAAGTGGTTGTACTAGTTTGTATTCCCACCAGCAATGAAGGAGTGTTCCTCTCTCCCCACATCCTCGTCAGCATGTGGTGTCACTTGAATTTTTTATCTTAGCCATTTTGATGTGTGTAAGATGGATTCTGAGAGTTGTTTTGATTTGCATTTCCTTGATGACTAAGGAGGTTGAGTATTTCTTTAAGTGTTTCTCAGCCATTTGATACTCCTCTGTTGAGAATTCTCTGTTTAGTTCCAAGCCCCATTTCTCAATTGGGTTATTTGGTTTGGTGGTGTTTAATTTCTTGAGTTCTTTATATATTTTGGATATTAGACCTTTGTCAGATGTAGGATTGGTGAAGATCTTTTCCCAGTCTGTGGGCTGTCGCTTTGTTCTCTTGATGGTGTCTCCTGCCTTACAGAAGCTTCTCAGCCTCATGAGGTCCCATTTATTACTTGTTGATATTAAGGCCTGGGCCATTGGTTTTCTGTTCAGGAAGTTGTCTCCCTTGCCAATATGTTTCAGGATCTTCCCCACTTTTTCTTCTAAGTGACTTAGTGTCTCTGGTTTTATGTTGAGGTCTTTATTCCACTTGAATTTAGTTTTGTGCGTGGTGACAAATATGGATCCAGTTGCATTTTTTTACACATAGACCTCCAGTTGGACCAGCACCATTTGTTGAAGATGCTATCCTTTTTCCATTGAATGGATTTGGCTTCTTTGTCAAAAATCAAGTGACCATATGTGTGTGGATTCATATCTGGGTCTTCAATTTGATTCCACTGATCGACCAGCCTGTTGCTGTGCCAGTACCATGCTGTTTTAATTACTATTGCTTTATAGTACAGTTTGAGATCAGGTATGGAGATTCCTCTGGATCACCTTTTATTGTACAAGATTGTTTTAACTCTTCTGGATTTTTTGTTTTTCCATATGAAGTTCAGAATTGAACTTTCAATGTCTTTAAAAAATTGTGTAGGTATTTTGATAGGGATTGCATTGAATCTGTAGATTGCTTTTGGTAAGATGGTCATTTTTACTATGTTTATTCTCCTGATCCATGAGCAAGGAACATCATTCCATCTTCTCAGATCATCTTCAATCTCTTTCTTCAGAGTTTTGAAATTTTTTTCAAACAAGTCCTTCACTTGCTATTCCTCTCCTTGGAATATACCCAGAAGATGCTCCAGCACAGAATTAGAAAATTTGCTCAACCATGTTCATAGCAGCCTTATTCATAATAGCCAGAACATGGAAATAGCCTAAGTATCCCTCAGTAGAAGAGTGGATAAAGAAACTGTGGTACATATACACTATGGAATACTACTCAGCTATTAAAAACAAGGAATTCCCGAAATTTGTGGTTAAATGGATTGAGCTAGAAATGATCATAATGAGTGAGTTAACCCAGAAGCAGAAAGAATCAAATGGTATATACTCACTTATATCTGCATACTAGCCCAAGGGGCATGTCCCACGAAAGCCTTCACTTACCAGGAAAGTGGGACAGAGGGGAAGGCATCCTAGTGGGACTCTAAATGAGAGACGCATGGGAGAACAGCAAAATAAAAGGATCCAGAGGGTCCTAGAAATCTACAAGTAGAACAATATGATAGGCAGATTTGGGCCCAGGGGTCCCGCTCAAACTAAGGCACCAGCCAAGGACAATACAGGAGGTAAACTTTAAACCCCTTCCCAGATCTAGCCAATGGTCAGAATATTCTCCACAGTTGAGTGGAGAGTGTGATACGACTTTCTCACGTACTCTGGTGCCTCACATTTGACCATGTCCCCTGGAGGGGGAGACCTGGTGGCACTCAGAGGAAGGACAGCAAGTAGCCAAGAAGAGACTTGATACCCTATGAGAATATATAGGGGGACGTAATCCCCCTCAGGAACAGTCATATGGGAGGGGAATAATGGGAAAATGGGGGGGGGGGAGGAATGGGAGGATACAAGGGATGGGATAAACATTGAGATGTAACAAGAATAAATTAATAAAAAAATATCATAAAAAAATGCAAATGGACCCATATTTGTCACCTTGCACAAAACTCAAATCCAAGTGGATTAAAGACCTCAACATAAAACCAGAGACACTAAGTCACTTAGAAGAAAAAGTGGGGAAGAGCCTGGAACATATTGGCAAGGGAGACAACTTCCTGAACAGAACACCAACAGCCCAGGCCTTAATGTCAACAATTAATAAATGGGACCTCATGAAGCTGAGAAGCTTCTGTAAGGCTGGAGACACTGTCAAGAGAACAAAGCGACAGCCTACAGACTGGAAAAAGATCTTCACCAACCCTACATCTGACAAAGTTCTAATATCCAAAATATATAAAGAACTCAAGAAATTAAACACCACCAAACCAAATAACCCAATTGAGAAATGGGGCTTGGAACTAAACAGAGAATTCTCAACAGAGGAGTATCAAATGGCTGAGAAACACTTAAAGAAATGCTCAACCTCCTTAGTCATCAGGGAAATGTACATCAAAACAACTCTGAGATTCCATCTTACACCCATCAGAATGTCTAAGATCAAAAACTCAAGTGACACCACATGCTGGCGAGGATGTGGGGATAGAGGAACACTCCTTCATTGCTAGTGGGAATGTAAACTAGTACAGCCACTTTGGAAATCTATCTAGTGCTATCTCAGAAAAATGGGAATAGGGCTTCCTCAAGACCCAGCTATTCCACTCCTTGGAATATACCCAGAAGATGCTCCAGCACACAATTAGAAAATATGCTCAACCATGTTCATAGCAGCCTTATTCATAAAAGCCAGAACATGGAAACAGCCTAAGTGTCCCTCAGTAGAAGAATGGATAAAGAAACTGTGGTACATTTACACTATGGAATACTACTCAGCTATTAAAAACAAGGAATTCCCGAAGTTTGTGGTTAAATGGATTGAGCTAGAAATTATCATAATGAGTGAGTTAACCCAGAAGCAGAAAGACTTAAATGGTATATACTCACTTATATCTGCATACTAGCCCAAGGGGCATGTCCCACGAAAGCCTTCACTTACCAGGAAACTGGGACAGAAGGGAGGACACCCTAATGGGCCTCTAGATGAGAGAAGCATGGGAGAATGGCAAAGTAGAAGGATCCAGAGGGTCCTAGAAACCTACAAGTAGAACATTATGATAGGCAGATTTGGGCACAGGGGTCCCACTCAAACTAAGGCACCAGCCAAGGACAATACAGGCGATAAACTTTAAACCCCTACCCCGATCTAGCCAATGGTCAGAACATTCTAGACAGTTGAGTGGAGGGTGGGATATGACTTTCTCATGTACTCTGGTGCCTCATATTTGACCATGTTGCCTGGAGGGGGAGACCTGGTGGCACTCAGAGAAAGGACAGCAGGTTACCGAGAAGAGACTTGATGCCCTATGAGCATATACAGGGGGAGGAAATCCCCCTCAGGAACAGTCATAGGGGAGGGGAATAAGGGGAAAAGGGGAGGGAGGGAAGAATGGGAGGACACAAGGGATGGGATAACCATTGAGATGTAACAAGAATAAATTAATAAAAAAAATTTAAAAAAAAAAAGATTAGCTGCCACAGATAGCAGACCTTGGAATTGTCATAATAAGGGGAAAATACGATTTTTAAAAAATATATTAAAGTTTAAAGGATGCAGCTACATTTTGCTATACTCAAGGATTCTTCAAAAGATGCCCAGCTAGGCATCAAGCTGAGCTTGAGAAATTAACCACAAGTTGAAGCAATGTCTAGTATTTCTTACAAAAGTAGCCCAAAAGTACTAATGCCTAGTTGTTAATGTCTGGTTCAACGTAAACTACAAATGCTGTGCCCTTCAGCCAAGAACAAAGCTGGAGAATTCAAGCACTGAAGTTAATAAGAGATAAAATGATGTGCTTCTTTTGGGGAGTTAGTGGTGTGGGGCACAGACATAGAACTTGCTTCTGTTTCCTGAAATTTAGATGAAGTTGAAAATCTGCAGAGTTTCATGCAACTATCATGTGAATTAACTGACTTTACTTCCTTAAAAATTGTATGACATTACTTCCCTAAAAAACTAACAACAGAGGTTTATGTTCTGTGGTACGCTTGCTTGCTTGTATCCCTGCTTGCTAGAAGCTACTGAGAGCACTGTTTGTCAGCTTGCATTAAGCATCTAATCCTAGGGTTGATTTTGCTTCTCTCCCATTCATCTCTGCTACAAGGAACCTAACAACACCTAGAAGTGCTAGGGCTGGTCCCCCGCAACCAAGTCTCCTTAGCCTAACCTTTAGTTGCAATGGTTGTCTCTGCTACAACACTCACACAAACATGAATTGATACTCAACGAGTGCAGAAGGAAACATGGATTTGCACATACACCAAAACCTTTTTAGATAAAAATTATAGAAAATGATAACTATGGTCTATTCAGCTGACATAGCACAATGTTTTATTTTACATAATAATTTCAGAATATATTCTTCTTTATGCATGATACAATGTAGCCTAAATAGAAAATATGTTGCTATTAATGAAGATATCATTAAAGTATTTAAATCATAAGACCACGTCCCCTGGATGGGGAGGCCTGGCGGCACTCAGAGGAAGGATAGCAAGTTACCAAGAAGAGACTCGATATTCTAAGAGCATATATAGGGGGAGGAGGTCTCCCTCAATCACAGACATAGGGGAGGGGAAAAGGAGGAAGTGGGAGGGAGGGAAGAATGGGAGGAAACAGGGGAAGGGCTAACAATTGAGATGTAATATGAATAAATTAATAAAAATAAATTAATAAAAAAGATGTAAAAAAAAAAAAAAGATTGCTCTTGTCCACTGGCAGTAACTTTCTTGCTCTTATAAGGTGAAGAAGGGTATTTGGTGCCAAACAAAAGCTTTATTTCTTTCTCTCCATTTTTCAGTGCTCTACTACTGAGTGGAGGGTGTCCCATAGGCTCTACTGCTATGTTTGCTCTCACATCATTGCTGCTTCATATCCCATGATCCTTTTTTTTCACTACATACAGAGGATGTATTGCATAGAACTTTTGTCCCTGGAACCTTTATGTGCTCTCCTGACAGATCTGGTGTCTTTTCATCCTGACCAGGGACAGTGAGAGAATAAATAAAGGACATATTGACAGAAAAGCATACAGTAAAGCTGGGGTCAGGTGGAATTTTGCTACTCTCTTCACCCCCACACACCTAGAATCTTAACCTGTCTATTAGGTAAAGTAGAGGAGAAGGAGTTAGCTGATCTCCACAGGTGATCTTTGTAGACCTCCTTAGGAAGAAGTCTTTTTACACACTGATCAATTGTTCATAAACACTCATACATAAAATTGTTTATAAACACTCATAAATGCGCATGCATTTCAGAACTAACCCTGGCTAGCTGTGGATCAATATTGGAAAGGAAGTATAGATAAATATGGTGGACCTCTGCATTTAAGTTTAATAGTTTGGCATACTCCCAAGGAGATCCTTGCCAGCTGTCTTGAGCCTGGCCCATATCAACAACTTTCTTTGCCAATGTTTCGTGAATTCAATGCCTTGGAATCCTCTAAGTATCCATGCTATGTCAATTATATATATATCCATGCATAATTTGCTCACTCAGGTCGCACACCCTAACCAGGTATTAATAACTGCTTTTCATTAGGAACTACAGGGATGGCCACAAAGGGATGTGCAACTTTGTAGAAGAGGGCACATTCCAACACAGCTGAATGATTGTTGAGAGCACATCATCTTCCAAGGAAGGTGCTGTGGTTAGCAGAAAGAGTCATCAACAGCCTCACAAAAGCTTTTGAGTCATTTAAACAGGACACTTATCATGGTCACAAAGCTATAACTGTAACTTATAATTTTTCAGGCATAAAGAGAGAAAACTCCAGATGCTGACTTTCTAAGGAGGGAAGGAATGGGAAAGAACATTTAAAAATGATGGTGTCCAGTTAGTTGAAGGTAGTAAGTTGATGGTGGCATATGTTATCATGAATAGTCTGTACTGTGAGGACTATAGTACAGCTTTACATCTATTACTTGTTTACAAATTTTCATATTTTTCAAAATTTAAATGTATATTTTTATCTTATCAATAACTAAGTATGTCTATCATTATTGTACATTTCTCACCACTGACTACTGGTATATAGTAGCAACCACAGCACAGAATTCTGGGAAATGAACCAAAAAACTCTCTCTGACCTCATGAATATGTACATGTCCAAATTAAGTTGAATTCTAAAACATCTTCCTTAGTGAAGATGGACAAATATGTAAGGCTAGCAGGAAGTCCATGTCACAAACCATGTAAGAAGAAAAGTAATCTTCTCTCAGAACAACAAAGCCAATCTGTCCTCTGAGTCCTACAGGGAGACATTTATTTCAAAAAAACACATAATGCCCTGATAAAACACAGAATATTGTGTCCAGAGGCAAGATGACACAGCCCCGCAGCTGTGCCCATATCATCTAGACCCAGCTGATTTGCATGTAACCAGAGAACATTCCACTTTCCTGAGGAATTTTAATAGTCTATCACACCTGGGCAAGAATCAGTATCAATCAGGACACAGAACAGATGTGAAGGCTCTTGTTCATCTCCTATGGCTGCTGCTTCTCTGGGTCCCAGGTATGGAGGACAGCAGTGCTGATCTCAGTGTGGTCAGAAGAGCTGCCTGGCATGACAGCAATTCCTACGAGTTGACTTTTGAAGGCAGTATTATATAGTTTTTGTTATGTTTTCTTTATTTCCACACTCTTTGGTGCCAAATGTGACATCCAGATGACCCAGTCTCCATCTCAGACTACATCACTAAGAGACAAAATCACTATCAAGTGTCAAGCCAGTCAGAACATTGGCAGTGCACTAAACTGGTATCAGCAAAAACCAGGGAACTCTCCTGAGCCCCTGATTTATCATGCATCCAGTTTATACCCTGGGGCCCCATCAAGGTTCAGTGGCCATGGGTCTGGGAGAGATTTCACCCTCACCATCAGCAGTTTGGAGCCAGAAGATATTGGAACTTATTACTGTCAGCAGTATATCAGTTACCCATACACAGTGGAACAAGTCATACCATAAAGTGTTCAGTAAAGCAGAAGTGGAAGCCTGGGCTGCCTCGGCTGCTCCTCCTAGTGCTTTACCCCCTGAGATCATTATTCAGAATCAGCTGGCTTTGAAGTGCACTGAGTGCCTTTGGAATAAGTGACTATGAAGTTTTCTCCTCTTCCTCAGTGCATGCAGGAAAGGCAGGACAAGGTCACTCCTGATTTAGTAAAGATGTAGTTTACTCAGGAGTCATCTGAATTATGGAATCTATTAGGATTCACACAGCAGAAAAAATCAAGGGGGATTTAAAATAGAATGAAAAAAGGAAGGATGAAAGAGAAAAGGGGAAGAGAAGGAGTTAGAGTCTACTGTGAAGCCTCTTAAAATTACTTTTATTGGTACATACAGACTTTATAAATATGTATGTGAGGGCATAGCATTGAGTCAGGTCACTGTTAGGTAGAAAAATAGAAAGAGGGGTCACAAATAGACAAATAAAGTGACAAACTTTCCAAGGATAAAGATGATACATTTCTAGTGTCTTTCTCATATGCCAGATCTGACTAGAGGTAAATGCTTGAAGTCCAGGCAGGCTTTTTGTCCTGCCAGCAGACTGCCTGACAGTTGTTCAAGTTCAAGGCTGGATCAAGACAAGATTCAGCAAAATTTCTGGGCCTATCTTTCTCCCTGTCTTTATATAAGCTGACCAACCAACAATGGGAGAAGAATATCCCCTCACAGTTTCTCAACACCCCCAGATATCAAGAAGACATCATGTTTCATATGTATTCCAGTGATTTCAGACATGCAGGCAGATGACTTTACTCATGAAGCTTTCTTTCCAGCTATAAATCTCACATGTCTCCTTATAAGTTATTTTTAGCATCAGTAGTGTATTCTTGTATTGTAGATATTGAGTAGTCTGGTCAGTATTTTGTATGCACGCAGAAGGAAAACTTAATTTTTAAACTTCCCTCTTGAGGCAGAATGATGTTTGGAGCCAGAAGAGGTAGGTGACTAAAGAAACAGCATCACCCACACTCAGTCACAAAATGGCTGATCCATATATGAACTCATAAAAATTGTGATAGCTCATGCAAACCTGCACAAAGTCATATTAGACAAAATCCTAGATGAGAGAAGCAGAAATAGACACAAAGTTCTACTCCTTACCAAGAAGTTATTTGTAGTTATACCTCCTGGCAAAGGAAAAGCCAGTTTCTCCAATGTTATGTCATACTCTCCAATGTATTGTCACAATTGTATATTGGAAAAAATACCATGTATTTCACAAATGGTTATTACGTTTTACTATTACTTTTAAATAATACTTTACAACTATTAATGACTTCTAAAACTTCCCATCATTTCCTTTGTAAAGTTGTCTTTAAAAATGAACCAAAAATAACTTCCTCTCCACTCCACCCTTCTCACTTCCACATTCTCCTACTTTCTTCCTTTTCCAATATGGAGACATTACATTGGAATTTCTTGTCCTCAATGCATCAAAAGCAGAAAATTCTATCCATACTTGAATTTTACATTTCAGCATAAACTTACTTAAAAGAAAAAGCCTAGTGTCAAAGGTTTAAGGCAATATCAGTCACAGCATAATGAAATAAAATTCCTGTTATGTGAATCCCAACGTTGGAGCTGAAAAGACTCCTAGTAGTGGACGGGGCAGAACCCCAACCAACCCACAAAAATATTGTCCTAAAGATTACCCTGCCTACAAGATGTACAGGAATAAAGATGGAATAGGGATTGAGGGAATGGCCAACCAATGACTGCCCCAACTTGAGACTCTGACACTATTAATGATACTCTGTTATGTTTACAGACAGAAGCCTAGCATGGCTGTCCTCTGAGAGATTCCACCTAGCAGTGGTTCAATACAGATGCTGAGATTCACAGTCAAACATTAGGCAGAGTTCAGGAAATCTTGTGGAATAGTTGGAAGAAGATAGAGGGACCCAAAGGGGCAAAACTCTTCAAGAAAAACAACAGAGTTAACAAACCTAGGTCCATTGGGACTCACAGAGACTAAAACACCAACCAAAGGCATACATGGACTGGACCTAGGCCCCATAAACATATGGAGCTGATGCACAGCTTGACCTTCATGTGGGTCCCCTAGCAAGTAGAACAGAGGATGTCTCTGACATGGACTTTGTTGCCTGCTTTTGAGTCACTTTCCTCTTACTGGGCTGTCTTTTCTGGCCTCAGTGGAAAAGGTTGCACTCAGTCCTGATGGGAGTTGAAGTTCTGGGGGGTGGGAGTGGAGGGTTCCCATTCTCTGAGGAGAAGGGAAAAAGGAAAGGAGAAAGAAGGTGGGAGGGTGAGACCCAGAGGAGAGAAGTGAGAAGGCTGCTATCAGGGTGTAAAGTGAATAAATAAATAAATGCAAAATGGTGTGGGGCAGGGAATCTAAGTATGGCCAGTGTAGGAACATGTGTCTTATTGACCAGAACTGGAACCAATAAAAGATTATCCACAATTGGATCAATATCAGGGGAAATAAAGAGTTTGAAGGCTTTGGCTGAATCTAGTAAAGAGAGTATGAAATGCAAATGTGGGAGTCAAATGTTGACACACTCAGCCTGCGACACACATTAGTTTGCTGAAGCAGGTAAATCAGTGGTCGGTGATGAGCCAGATGTAAGCTGAAGTGCATTTCCAATGGAGAACCTCAGAGTTCCATGGTATTTACTGTTGTATCTGTAAGCTCAGTGACAGGTGACACATCACATAGGACTTTGGCTCTGTAATTACTGTCAGTCTTCTGTCACTCGCTGATTTCCTCAGAGGACCTTTTACCCTACAGTCTCTATTTACAACATGTACACTCTATCAGTGTACTTTTATTTACCTATCACACTGTAATATTTTGTATCAATTGATTGTTTAGACATGCTTAAATCTATAATTACATGCTATTGTGTGTGGGAACCAGGCCAAACTGGGCTGTCTGCCTGTCTTCTGTTTCATGTCCTGTTTTTAGCAACTTCCGTGTCTGTGCTTATGTTGGTTAGCTAGTCATGCTTACTGCTCTGAGAACGCACCCCTCTCCTCCTCAGGACTTTCCTTCCTATGTGCAATCACCTCTTGAGGGATTTCACCTGCGAGTGGCATTCCTGTTTTGCTGCCTATAAAAAGGCTCTTTGTACACTGAATAAAAGATGCCACTGCTGCTGCTCTCTTAGCACAAAGGACCTGCTGTCTTATTGTGTGTTAAACTCGCAGTTCCTCACCCTTGACTCAATACCGCAGTGGCACGGGCACCACAATTGTGTTATTACTGAGTCCAATACCCATTACATCCATTTTGTCTATGTGTGCTGCACCTAAGAAAAATGGCTTATAACAAAAGCCTGGGAGGATAGAAAACTTCATAATCTATGATTACATAAGTTTCCCTTGTGATATTTACACAAGGACAAAATTGTCTCATGATGCATTAGATATAATTCATTATTATTAATAAACAAGGCATGATTTTATACTGATATTTCTATAATTCATTGTGTGGTTTATTCCAGGATTTCCTTTTCTATTCTTCTATGGATTCACACAGAAGACATTTCCCCTGTTTGTCTATTCTGAATAATGCTGATGTAAATAGTACTGTGCCCTATGAAGGACTATGGAAAATGTCATTTATTTCTGGGAAAGAAACACAAAATTGATGGTTAGGATTTGAATATTGTATAACCTGATATAAATACAGACTCAGGGAGAAGAGCTGCATTAATTAAGACTTCAGATATATAGTGTGACCCAATGGTTAGGGGAAACATTCAGACTGCAATATGAGCCCAATGATTTCTTAATTCACCTGAGAGAATATATATGAGCACCTGAGGTTCATTGTTTCCCCATAATATACTTGGAGTGACTTGAGAGGCAATTGTCATTCAGAAAATAGTAGGCATTTAAGAAAATTAGAGCTTCAGAAAACGTATTGTAAGTTGTAGATAAGCAGTATACAGAAATCACTGGGTAAGAGGTTTATATTAAGGGCACTAAGGAAAACATTTTGAAAGGGTTGTGGTTAAATCTTAAAAATCTCGGAGAATTCACTGTACATCTGTAATCTAGAAAGATAATAGTATTTCTCAAAGAAGACCACACAGAATCTCTCAATGTAAATCAAGTCTTCTGTTCAAGACTTAGCATCAATCTACTCAGTGAAGGAAACTCATATTCCTGGAAAAACTTAGCCAGAGATTTTTCCCAGTAATTTTCCCCTGCCTGAACAAAGTGACAGCCTACAGAATGGGAAAAGATCTTCACCAACCCTTCATCTGATAAACGTCTAATATTCAAAATATATAAAGAACTCAAGAAATTAAACACCACCAAACCAAATAACCCAAGAGAGAAATGGGGCTTGGAACTAAACAGAGAATTCTCAAAAGAAGAATATCAAATGGTTGAGAAACACTTAAAGAAATGCTCATCCTCATTAGTCATCAGAGAAATGCAAATCAAAATGACACTGAGATTCCATCTTACACCCATCAGAATAGCTAAGATCAAAAACTCAAGGGACACCACATGCTGGCGAGGATGTGGAGAGAGAGGAACACTCCTTCATTGCTGGTGGGATTGCAAACTAGTACAGCCACTTTGGAAATCTATCTGGTGCTTTCTCAGAAAAACGGGAATAGGGCTTCCTCAAGACCCAGCTATCCCACTCCTTGGAATATACCCAGAAAATGCCCTACCACACAACAGGGACATATGCTCAACCATGTTCATAGCTGCTTAATACATAATAGCTAGAACATGGAAACAGCCTAATGCCCCTCAGTAGAAGAATGGACTAAGAAACTGCGGTATATTTACACGATGGAATACTACTCAGCTATTAAAACAAGAAATTCCCTAAATTTGTGGACAAATGGATTGAACTAGAAATTATCATAATGAGTAAGTTCACTCAGAAGCAAAAAGTGACAAATGATATATACTCATTTATATCAAGACACTAGCCCAACGGGCATGTCCCATGAAAGACTTTACTTACCAGGAAAGTGGGTCAGAGGGGAGGACATCCTATTGGGACTTTAGGTGAGAGAAGCATGGGAAAATGGGGAAATAGAAGGATCCAGAGGGTCCTGGAAACCTACAAGAAGAACATTATGACAAGCAGATCTGGGTCCTGGGGTCCTGCTCAAACTATGGCACCAGCCAAGGAAAATATAGGCAGTAAACTTTGAACCCCTTCCCAGACCTAGCTGATGAACAGGGCATTTTCCACCGTTGAGTGGAGAGTGAGGTCTGACTTTCATACAAACTCTGGTGCCCCATAGTTGACCATGTCCCTTGGGTGGGGACACCTGGTGGCACTCAGAGGAAGGATAATAGGTCACCGAGAAGAGACTCGATACCCTATGAGCATATACAGGGGGAGGAGGTCCCCCTCAGTCACAGACATAGGGGAGGGGAGTAAGGGGAAAGCAGGAAGGAGGGATAGGCTAACAACTGAGATGTAATATGAATAAATTAATTAAAAATTTTAAACAAAGAAAGAAAAGGAATGTTTAGTTAGGTATGCAATTTAATGGAAAAACATATAATCAACAATCTTGCTGTAACTCCTTGTTAGTCAATAATCCTGCTATAACTCCCTCTCATTTAACAAATTTATCTGTTTTGTGATAATTCTTCTTACAGCTATGAGACTTTTTTTTCATGTAGAGAAGTTTGCTTTAGAAGGTGTCAACAGGTCTATAGAAAAATACATTTGTTGGAGCCTGCCTTTGCTTCATCCACTGTGTGTGTGAGTGTGTGTTTGTGAGTGTGTGTGTGTTTGTGTGTGTGTGTGCTTGCACGTGCATGCGCATATGGTTTTTTCATCCCCTTTTCTTCCTCTACCATGTAGCCATCACCAGTGTCAGCCTAACCCAGATGCCATCAGCACTGGCTTCTAAATAGTTAAAAGATTTCAGAGCTTCTCACCAGTTACAAGCACTCCTACCTTCAATTTTCCAGACGCTATCAGTGTCTGGCCTCTCTTGGCAGCTCTACATATCATCTTAGATCACTCTTTATCATACATTTAGTAGTAAGAGGGTACATCATATTGATCATTCACTAGCCTCTGTTTCTATACCTACAAGAAAAAACTCATTCATTGTCAAGTCATGTAGGTGAAAAAAAAAATCATGGACACCTATTAAATGGGACTGTGTTAATCAGAGCTCCCCAAAGACAGAAGAGACAGAGTAAATATATATGGGGAGGACATTTAGGGCTGCTGAGATAACTCAGAAGATAAAGTGCTTACTACACACTAATTTAATAACTCAAGTTTTGGTCTCCAGATTACAATGATAAAGGAAAACCACTTCTCAAAATGTGTGTATATATATGTGTGTGTGTGTGTGTGTATTAAAAAACACACACATACCAATAATCCCCATCACAAACATAAGGAAGAATAAGAATAATAAGAGAATCATCATCACCACCACCACCAGCAGCAGTAGCAGCAGCAGCAGCAATAATAGTAATAGTAATAGTAATAGTAGCAGTAGCAGTAGTAGAGTCAGATTTCCAAGTGACAAGATTGTTAGGATCATGGTGTTTTATGTGCATACTTGGTGTGGAGTCCTAATAGTACCCCAAAAAAGATCTCCTCTGAGAAGAATGGGGGATCAAGACAGATACTGGGACTAGAAGCTGGACTCTAGGCAGAGTACAGAGAGGTGTAGGGTAGTGTGGGGTATGGAAGTTCCGTGTGGGAGCAAGAGGTCCACAGGGAAACCATCAAGGCCTACGATCTGGACACAGTGGGACCTACACAAACTGATGAACCAACCAAGCACAATGCATGCAGAGATCCACGATTCCCTGTTTTGATGTTGCTGATGGGCAGCTGATCCTCCACATGGTTGGGCAGGGAGACTGCTGCTGAACCTCTGACATTTACTCTCTTGCCTAAGGTTTGATCATTTCCCTTTGGCAAAACAGCCTAGCAAGCACACATAGGAAGGGGATGCTGGTTATCCTCATGAGACCTGATAAGCTGTGGCCAGTCATTGGTGTAGGAGGGCACCCCCTGATCAGAGGTCTAGGGGAGGAGAACAGGCAGAAGAGGGAGGAAGGGTGGGAATGAGAAGATAAAAGTGAAGGGATAACAGTCAGGATGTAATGTGAGTAAATTATAATAAAATAAACATTTAAAAATATAATTAAAGCTGCAAAATCTAACATTTTAGTTTATTAAAAATGGTCCTGATAAAATCATCTTTTAATGTTAAGAAATGTATACGGTAAACTAACAAATCATTCACAAGTAGACACATACTACTTTTCTTAACCAAGAATTATTTCAATGTGTTTAATATTTAATAGGTCTTTCTTTGTTGTATCTTTTTAGAAAAAAAGGTATTCTTCTAAATATCCCCAGTATATCTTTAAAATATATTATTCAAGTTAGAGATTATACACATTAGAAATGTCATCTACAATTTTAGAACTTTAAAAACCACACATATTCTGGTGAGAAAAGTGTGGTCTGACCTAGAGCGTCTGGGGACTCTTGAGTTTTAGCTAAGTGCAGTGATGAGTGAACCTTGCAGCTGTGCCCAGCACTGTTTCCCAATGATTTGCATGCATTCACTGCATGGCCCTGAGGACTCTTCTTATACAAGTCACACATTGTGCATTTGTCACTGCAGTCAGGACTCAGCATAGATATGAGGTCCCCTGTTCAGTTTCTTGGACTTTTGTTGCTCTGGCTTCCAGGTATACTCTGATTAGTGTTGACAGCATTTGGGGGAGCTCCGATCTTGTCATGCTAACTATATGGGTATTTATCATATCTCCATGCCTAGGTGCCAGATCTGACATCCAGATGACCCAGTCTCCATCCTCCCTGTCTGCATCTTTGGGAGACAGAGTCATCATCAAATGCCGGGCAAGTGAGAACATTTATAGTAATGTAGCGTGGTATCAGCAGAAGGCAGGGAAACCTCCTAAACTCCTGATATATGATGCAAACAGCTTGGAATATGGGGTCCCAGCAAGATTCGATGGTAGTGGGTATGGAACAGATTACACTCTCACCATTAACAACCTGGAGATTGATGATGTTGGAACCTATTACTGTCAACAGTATAGTAATGATCCTCCCACAGTGATAAAAGTCATAACATAAACCCTGCAGAAGAAGTAAGTGTCTGAACTACCCCAGCTGCTACTCCTCATGAGTCACCCACAGAAACTGTCCCTCAGATGTCAAAGGACTTTTAGAAAAGCTCATGGAGAGTCATTTGTTTGGTAGAAGACACTAAACGTTCCTCTCTGTAAAGTAGACATCTTCCTTAATCTTCTTCTCCAGCAATACAGAGTTATGATGTCTTGACTGCCTTAACAAAGGATACAGTCATTCTCTCTGAGACGTCTGAGTTTTATTCCTGCCAGGAATCAAACAGAAAAATGGATACTACTGTGCACATTCTAATCCACATTATTTAAATACAGAAAATTAGCTTCAAAGCACAGGCACTTAAAAGGCAGGGAAATATCACTAAGAAAAGTTGACAATAGAAAGGATTCTGATTTTTTTTACAAAAGCTAGAGGACATGTATCAAGAAGGGAAGGCTGCCATATGATAATTCTCTGCGTTGTCTTGAAGTTCCAACAGCGGGTGATGGTGCTCTCAGATATTGGCAGCACCCCACACAGGATTCTTCAGTCCACTATATTCACTGGCCAGCTTACAAGTATCATAAATTATTGAACAAAACAAATAATATGACTTTGAATCCCACTATGTGAAGTTGAATACAGATTAGAATTTATGAAGTCATTGATTATAGGGAGTTGGTTATAAGTTATTATTGGTCTTATACAGAGAGAAAACTAGGTTGGGCTAAGGGGTGTCTCTCTTTTCCTTTATCTTTCTTTCAAAGGTAAGGAGATAGGTGATTAAAAGAAAGAAAAGGGGATATAGAAATATAGAGGCAGGATAAAACAAAAGGTAGATGACTGAACCTATTTCTTAACTCAAGGCTTTAATTGTTACTCACAAAGAAAGTTAATTTTAATTCATTGTATAATGATGCAAAACAAGTATAATTTTGATACACTGGTATAGAATTCAAATCTAAGATTATTTTTCACACACACACACACACACACACACAGAGAGAGAGAGAGAGAGAGAGAGAGAGAGAGAGAGAGAGAGAGTTATTGTACCTGTTCCACTCAATTATAATACAAGGTTTACTTGCAACCTTGAAAGTGTGGCTGCAGGATATTTAGGATATTTAAGTAATACAAGCTAATTGTTAGTTGAACAAATCATGGTCATGTTAAATATTAGTCTATTTTTAATCACATTATTAAATATTCTAGGTCTAACAGATAGATATGACTCTATAGACATATAAGGTAAAATAGTTAAATAAGGTCTTTAAAAGCCTCAGACATGTACAGAATATGGCAGTTAAATATGTTTTTATTATTCTAAAGATTCCATGACAACAAAACAAGTTAACTCCTGACAGCACCCAGCATACTTTAAAAAGGATGATCAACATCAAAGAACCTTCTTATGGAGATGGCGTCAACTGTGGTAGACCAGCCACTGGGCAAAATGTCTTCATTTTGGTCAAGACAGAATGCTGCTTAAAAATGGACAAGTTTGGATGCAGGATGAGTCGATGGCCAAATCCTTCCAAGACAGAGAAAGCAAGTCCTCAATAGTTCCTCCCTCACAACTATGTCTGTCAGATATACTGGGCCAAAAGACTGAAGATGATCCTCCAACATTATGGAGAGTCTTGAGTGACTGCTCAGGCAAGAAACTGTCTCTGTCATTTTTTTCATTTTGGAAGCTGTTAACCTGCATTTCTAGTTCACTCAGGTAATTAAGTTTTGTTCCTTCTCAAGTCTCTGATAGGGTAGAAGACCAGATATAAACATTTTACATTACGATTAGTGTTTAGCGGTTAAGATGTTTTTAGATCTAGATAGGTGTTCTAAGTTAATAGAGATAAGATATGACAGATATTTATTTTCATTCAGAATTTTAGATTCAAGATAGGAAAGATGGTTACTTCAAGTTTGCCAAATACAGATAGCTATGATATAGCATTTGTATGATTCCTTATTTTTCATGGCTCTTCCTGCTGTATGAATTTTTTTGTGTTTGTACTAATATAAATGTATATGTTTTTTTAAAGAAATGTAATAATAGAAAATGGAAACAAATTTAAAATGAAGCATTGTTTTAAGCATGCTTTGAAAATAGTACTAATGAAGAATTTATATTCTAGATCATAGTTTTAGAAACAAAACAAAACAAAACACCAACATAACAGATATTTAAAAATCTATTTCCTATCTTTTTTGATGTTCCATTCACCAATCCACATATCTGTTGACCTGTGGTACAGACACATTTAATTGCTATAATTTATTTTAAAAAGAGAACTATCAAGTTAGAATATATATTACCACTTTTCTAGGCTTCAGTTTTCTTAGTTACGTTGTACTTTGATTTTCTGCATAAAATCTAGGATGAGTATATCAACTTTAGAAACTTTATGAGGAATATTAGTTGCATTATATTGAGTTTACACACCAACCAGAGATGAATGATTTACATTTAAAAGTTGTGCTGGAGTTGGAAAGAATGACCAGTGGCTAAGAGTGTTGCTTTTATTGAAAAAGATCTTTGTTTGATAATCAGCACCCACATGGAGACCCACAGCTATCATTAACATCAGTTCCAGGAAATCAAGCACCCTATTATGGGCATTGAGAGAACTAAACATGTACTTGGTGTTCTTACAAATGTGTAAGAAAAACATTCATACATGCAAAAATAATTTTCAAGTGTTTCATGTTAGGTTTGTGTGGTATCACTCAGCTTTAATCCTAGTACTTGAAAGGCAGAAGCAGGTGGATATCTGAGTTTGTGGAAAACCTGGCCTTAAAGCAAGTTCCAGAACAATTAGGGTTGTCACAAAAAATCATGTCTCAAAACAGGAAAAAAAGCCAAAAAAGTGACTGACATTATAAACACAGATATATTCTCTGTTCACTTGTATATCCTTTAAAGTGCTGGAGGTATTCTGCTATACTCAGCAAAAAATAGATATTATTGTAATTACTTCTTAATACTTATGATGAAATATCTTTCTTTGTGAATTTGTATACTAATATTATTAGCACTGTATTTCATGTCTTTAATTGCTCATTTCTCATTACATTTGGTGTATCTGTGCTATTATTTGAGGTACACTTGACAAGGGTAGACATTTTGGTCCTTTGTGTAATCTGAGGCATAAAATGCACAATGTTTTTTCATTGGGTATTATATTTCCCTGAGCTTTATAGACAGCACAGTACAATAAGATATTTTTGTCCATAAGATTTCTTCTATGGAGAGTTATCATGAATATCATTAATCCTCATTGAAATGATTTTAAGACACCATTGAGATAATTATACACTCTTAATTTTCAGAAGGATGAATATATGCATACAATGTTAAAACAGCCTTTTTCTTGAGAAATGCATTCAAATAGAACATGATGCATCTCAGGAGGAAAATAAGGAGAATATCAAAACCCAGAGGGGGAGAAAGACGAAGAACATGAGGAAGGACACTAAAATTTTGCTTTATTTTTCCCCTTTATATCACTACTTTATCTTACATATTAGAGCAAGCAAAGTTGTTAGAAATAAGATTTTAATAAAATGCCAAATTTTTTCTATGGAGTCAGAGGTTGTAGGGCTGACACCTCATTCCTATATGGATACATATGGGTTAATGGTTACAGTGTGCATCCCCTGTTTTCCCTAAGTACATCATCAAATTCATCACAGGATAAGCCTCATTTCTTTCAATGTTTTCATTTCAGTGAATATGTTATATCTTAATTTCTTGACTATTTTCAAAGGTATGTGGTGTGGTAGTCATCATTATAGCTGTTATGCGTATAACAGAAAAAAATCAGAAACTCTTGAGACAACACAGCTATTTTTGTCTAGTAACCTTCAAATTCTGGGACTTCCAGAGCAAATGTAATGACTAGATATATAGACAAAAAGATACATGAAATGTCTATCTGTTCAAATACCTAGCTTTTCATAAAGCAAAACTGACCAGTAATCAATGTAAAATAGATCAACACTTTCTATATGTTATTATATTATTTAATGTTATGTCATTTCAATATCCCATTATGTGGGCTGGAGAGATGGCTTGGGGGTTAAGAGCACTGACTACTCTTTCAAAGGTCCTGAGTTCAATTCCCAGCAACCACATGATGGCTCACAACCGTCTATATTGTGATCTTAAGCCCTCTTCTGTTGTGCAGGTGCACATGTAGACAGAGCACTGTATACATAATGATAAATAAATCTTTTAAAAATTTAATTATCACATTATGAATTCTTAAATTTATTAAAGAGATTAATGGGACTTCTTGGAGAAGATAGACATTTAGATGTTTCTGATATGTGACACCATGCATAACTAAGATCAGTTAAATTCATCATATGAATGATTTATTTAAAGCCTTGTTTTAGGAAGCATTGGGCTAAAAATTGCCTTTAACTATGATATAGACAAAGTCCTAGTTGAATTGTTTGAAGAAATAATTCTCTGTATACACCAGAGTGACAGTACTCATTTTTTTAGTAACATAAACCATTGGGTAAATGTTTGTGAAATGATTAGATTCAAACATGAGTGAAAAGCATGTAAGACCAGAGAATAATGCCCCCTCTCCCTTTAAGACAGTTAAGTTTGGCAGTGTATAAAAAGAAAATGTTTGAAACCTGGAGGATTTGTTAATTAAAACAAAATCATTACAATGATGAGAGCTATGACCTCCACCACAGGCAGGGATCAAAATTACTTGAAAACTACAACAGTATACTCCAAAATAAGTTTTATTATTTTCACAATTTCATAGATGTAGAAACTGGTACAAAAGGTGATTAAGGAGACTTCTGGGGGAAGACACATATTTAAGGATTTCTGACATGTATCACCATGAATAGCCAAGGATAATTAAATTCAAAGGGAAGGTGGGAAAAAAATTAGAAATCTTAGAAGAAGTGATAAGAAGAGATAGAGCGATGCCTCCACACTGAAGAGTGCTGGCTACTCTTGCAGAGGACCTGGGTTCAGGTCCCAGCCACCACCTCGTGGTTCACAACTTTCTGGTAGTCCAGTTTCAGGGAATCTGATTACTGCTTCTGACTTCCCTGGTCACAGAAATGCACATTGTCATACAAAATGCAAGGAGAAATACTCTATTTATGAAAGAAAACAAAAGAATCTTTAAAAACAAAGACATGTGAAGAACAAGAAGCTGAAAGAATAAATTAGAAAAGAGGAAACAATCAGTGCCTTAACTGAGAGGTCTGTTGGTGAGATTCAGTAATGGGAAGCCCACAGGCTAGAACAGTCAGCCCTTGTTAGAACAGACTGTCATTCCTACACACACACACACACACAAAAACCACAGCTTTGATAATCTTTAACACCATTGATGGCATTCATTCTTTCAGTGATTCTTCTTGCATGGCAATCTGGCGTTTAAAGAGAAGCCAATTCTATGACATTTTATAACTCAGATTCTAATAGGCTGTCCCCAGAGGGTTAGAGGAGGGGAATAAGCAGAAAAGGGAGGGAAGGTGGCAATGGGAAGATGAGGAAGGGATAATAAATGGAAGGTAAAGTGGATAAATTATAATAAATAAAATATACACTTAAAAAATCTGAGCAGAGGAGAGAGTTCCTGCAGAGATAGATAAACCAACCATGAATCTCCAACATCATGCAGGAAAAAGCACAGACACAGATTATTGCAAACAATTAGGACAGAATCACTGTCTACATAGAATATTCATAGCCTATAAAACCTATTAATTTGCTTTAAACAGATTTTGGAGGATTTAGTAGATGTACATACTGTGTTTTGAACAAAGTACACAATGTAATAATATAGCCCTCATTGCCTGCTTAATTTAAAAATATTTCTGGATCCTTTAAGGGCTGTACATACATTTGCTTCGGGATAGAAGTGATTATTCCCTAATTCCTGAAGAAATCTACTTTAGCCCCCATTTTAAGCCTTACCTTCACTTATTATAGATTAGCAAAAAATAGAAGTAAATAAATAGTCTATAGCATGAAAATTACTATGTTTTGAATAAATCTTACAATTAAGTGTTGAGTGCTTTAAATTGTATTTTGAAGTGTTTACATGAGAAGTGCCTTTGTGGGTATACCATAGATCAGCAATGGAAGAATATCAGAGATGATGAACATGGCAATCACTTTGACTAAATTATACAACCCATTAAGCATGTAGTCTAACATAGATGTCTTGTTAAAATGTTGACTATTCCTAGTGCTTATAGACTACTATTTCCAGTTTCTGACTACCTGCCTCAAAAAGCACATAAGTGGCAAGATGGCCCAGTTGAGCAACAAGACTTTCATCTATTAATAGAAATTAGTGTTATATCTGTATTTGTTAATTTTAAATATTCTGTTAATTATCACTGCAAAAATATTTCATGCAGGTTTTTCTTCTCACTATATGACTTAATTAAGGCTCCTTTTCTTAATGTGATCATAGATTTCCTAATAATATTTCAAAGTACTTATTCACATATTATAAGTCTATCCATTGTCTGTTAGTACCTGAAAATTCAGTAATAACTATAGTATGTTCTCTGTTGTCAAAACTTAATTACAGTACTAGAATTCTGAAAAGGTCTGAACACCATGGTTAGATAGCCTAGACATTCCAAGGCGAGAACTCTGTATTTTGAAATACCAGTTGAGAGTACTACTTAGTATCTACTTCAGTAACTTCAAGAGTATCCAAACCAGTTAATAGCTATTACTAATAGTCTATCTTCCTGTAACAAAATAATCACTTTTGTGAATACTATGTATAGCTTCTGTTTTTCTTTGTGTATCCAACTGATTCTTAGATATGTCATATAGACAGCTGTTATTAAAAAATCTTGTGAGATTCCAAGATGGCGCCGTCCATTAAGCCAAGTATCTGATCTACTCCGTGGAGACCAGAGACATAAGAGGAGCAACAGATTGCTGGACTTTGAGAACTGTAGGTGAGTGGGGCCCCAAAGGCTGCAGACCAAACAGGAGGCCTACCTCCCTGGGTCATGCAACATCCCGGAGGTGCTAAACGCACTCCCCAAACTCTGAGACGGAATCCACATGCAAACTGCAGCCTGTATATAAAGCACAGACTCGCTGTTTGGGGAGGGGTTTTTCCAGAGTCCCCAGCCAGAGGAGTCTCAGCAAAGAGGGTGAATCTGCCCTAGGATTCCTCCTTCCACACCACCCCAAACTGCAGAGGTCACCCGCCTAGGCCGACTGAAAACACAGGCGGCGGGACCCAACAGAGACAGTTATAGTGGGACTACAGTTCGCTGGCCATCCGGGGCCAAACTTAACACCAATCACAGCGGACTGAGCCTGCAAACAGCAGCAGGAAGAAATCAGCTTGAACTGCTTCCACAGACCCATCGGGAGACATGGGTCTTGCCTAGAGCTATAGCTAAACTTATTAGCCCCGCGGGAAGACCTGGGTCCACGGGCTTCTGCCAGAGCTCTGCAACCCTTTTGTCCCTACCCAGCTGCAAGGCACTAGTCCTATGCTCCCCGCTCCCCGAACGAGTGAGCCCAGCTGGAGATCCTGGCCTGAGCAAGGCAGGCACTCTCACATTATCGGGAGACGAGACGTGGATGGGTCATGTTTGCAGCGTCTAATTGCTGACCCAGAATGGGAGGGGACCCACATACCCCGGCGGGAAGATTTGGGTCAGCGAGCGGCCGCCACAGCTCTGCAGAGCCAGTCTTACTAACTGCCCAGCCGCAAGGCCATGGCACAGCGCTCCCTGCTCCCTGAATGAGAGTGTCCAGTGGAGATCCTGGCCCGAGTAAGGCAGGCACTCTCACTTTATTGGGAGACGAAAAGAGGGTCTTGCTTGCAATGCCTAATTGCTGACCAAGAGCGACCTTGGTCCCTCTAGGCATATAGTACTGGGAGAGGTTGGGCACTGCTACAGGGTATAGAGGCAGAGCTAAAAGACAGCTACACCCCCAGAAGATCTGATCTACCTGGGGTCTTGACTACAAATCTACAGGAAGGACAGGCAGCTGGGATCAACCTACTCAGCCAGAACGTTTATGTGTGGACCTTATTCTATGTCCCAAGACTGCTGATCTGAATTACAGCAGTAAAGTCCAAACAGATATCTACTTTGGCTGGCTCAGCCTGGAGCCCAGGGGGCAGACAAAAATCACCAGGAGTGAAACCGGACCACCTATCTGTTCCATAAAAATACCCCCTGATCCCCACAGGCAAGAGCACCTGACCTATAATCAATCATCAATTAACCACTCTCAACCAGTGAAGGTCACTACAAAATACCTTCCAACACCAGAGCCATCAAAACAACAAGAGGACAGTGTAAGAATCCAATCAAAAACCAAAACAGTTTGGCATCTCCGGATTCCAACATTCCCAATGAAAACAACCTAGAGAACCTAACAGCAATGGATAGGCAAGAAAATGACCTCAAGTCCTTAGTAAAGAAGATGATAATGGAAGAAACAAATAAAATCTGTAAACAAATGCAGGACGAGGCAAACAAGAGGGCTGAAGAGTTAAAAGAGTCATATAAAGAGGCACTTGAAGAATTTCAGAAAAATATAAATAACCAGATGATGGAAATCATTAAAACAGTCCAAGACATGAAGATAAAAATGGAAGCTATGATGCAGGAACACACAGAAGAAAAACGTGATCAAGAGTCTGCAAAGAGGAAAGCAAGCATCTCAGAGGTGGCCTTATCTAACAGATTGCAAGAAATGGAAGAACGAATATCAGGACTTGAAGATACAATCGCAGAACTGGAAACAACCATTCAGGGAAATGCTAAATCTGAAAAGTTCCTAACACAGACCATTCAAGAACTAAAAGACCACATGAAAAGACGAAACTTGCAAATAATAGGGATACAGGAGAAACTGGCAGCCGACCCCACAGCCCAGAACACATCTTTAATCAAATAGTGGAGGAAATTTTTCCCAATTTGAAGAAAGAGATGCATACGAGCATACAAGAGGCCTACAGAACACCAAATAGAATAGACCTGAAAAGAAAATCTTCCCGCCACATAATAATAACAACACAAAATATACAGAACAAGGAAAAAATATTGAAAACGGCAAGAGAAAAAGGCCGAGTAACATACGAAGGCAAACCTATCAGAATTACTCCTGATTTCTCAGCAGAGACCATGAAAGCCAAAGGGCCTGGACAGAGGTGCTGCAAACCCTAAGAGAACACAGATACCAGGCAAGACTACTATATCCAGCAAAATTATCAATAACCATTGACAGAGAAGACAAGTTATTTCATGACAAAAACAAATTCAAACAGTACCTAGCCACAAATCCGGCTTTACAGAAGCTATTAGAAGGAAAACTCCACCCCAACTGGTCAAACTACAACCGAAACTACATAGGAAATAGGTAAATATACCATTGCAAAATCACAACCTCACAAAATCTCAACTGTTACAAATACCAAAAATGAAGGGACTTACCAATCACTGGTCATTAATATCTCTCAACGTCAGTGGTCTCAACTTTCCAATAAAAAGACACAGACTAACAGAATGGATGCATAAACATGACCCAACATTCTTCTGCATTCAAGAAACACACCTCAACCACAAGGACAGACATTGCCTCAGAGTAAAGGTTGGGGAAAAATATTCCAAGCAAATGGTCACAAGAAGCAAGCTGGGGTAGCCATTCTAGTATCTAATAAAATAGACTTTCAACCAAAATTAATCAAACGAGAGGAGGATGGTCACTTCATACTCCTCAAAGGTAAAGTCAGCCAAGAAGACATCACAATTTTGAAAATCTATGCTCTGAATACAAGGGCTCCCACATTTGTAAAAGAGTTATTAACAAAGCTTGCCCCACTCATTGATACCCACACATTAATAGTAGGAGACTTCAACACCCCTCTTTCACTCAAGGATAGGTCTTTGAATCAAAAGATAAGCCAGGAAATAACCTCATTAACCAATGCCATGAATCAAATGGATCTAACAGATATCTACAGAACTTTCCACCCAAATGCAAAGGATTAAATTTTTTCCTCAGCACCCAATGGAATATTCTCTAAAATTGATCACATAGTTGGTCATGAAGCAAACCTCAATAGATACAAGAAGATTGAAATAATACCTTGTATCTTATCAGATCACTATGGTCTAAGGCTGGACTTCAACAACAACAGAAAAAACAAAAAGCATACTAATATGTGGAAACTAAACAACTTTCTACTTAATGATACATGGGTCATGGAAGAAATAAGGGAAGAAATAAAAGACTTCCTGAAATTCAATGAAAATGATGGAACAACATACCCAAATTTGTGGGACACATTGAAAGCAGTGCTAAGAGAAAAATTCATAGCACTAAGCACCTTCAAAAAGAAAAAGGAATCATCCCACATAAACAACCTAACAACACATCTGGAAGCTCTAGAAAAAAAAAAAAAGAAGAAGCAGATACACCCAAGAGGAGTAGACGCCTAGAAATAATCAAACTCGGGGCTGAAATCAATAAATTAGAAACAAAGAGAACAATCCAAAGAATCAACAAAACCAAGAGCTGGTTCTTTGAGAAAAGTAACAAGATAGACAAACCGTTAGCCAATCTAACTAAAAGTCAGAGAAACAATATCCAAATTAACAAAATCAGAAATGAAAAGGGAGACATAACAACAGACACCGAAGAAATACAAAGAATCGTAAGAACCTACTTTAAAGGCATTTATGCCACAAAATTCGAAAATTTAACGGAAATGGACAAATTTCTTGACTGATTCCATTTGCCGAAATTGAACCAAGTCCAGAAAAACAAATTAAATAGCCCTATTTCACCTATAGAAATAGAAGCAACCATTGATAGTCTCCCAACCAAAAAAAAGCCCAGGGCCAGATGGTTTCAGTGCAGAATTCTACCAGACCTTCAAAGAGGAGCTAATACCAATACTATTCAAGCTATTCCAAAAGATAGAAATGGACGGAATATTACCAAATTCCTTCTATGAGGCCACAGTCACATTGATACCTAAACCTCACAAAGATCCAACAAAAAAAGAGAATTTCAGACCAATTTCTCTTATGAACATTGATGCAAAAATACTCAACAAAATTCTTGCAAAGCGAATACAACAGCATATCAAAGACATCATTCACCATGACCAGGTAGGATTCATTCCAGGCATGCAGGGATGGTTTAACATACAGAAATCCATCAATGTAATCCACCATATAAACAAACTGAAAGAGAAAAACCACATGATCATCTCTTTAGATGCAGAAAAAGCATTTGACAAAATCCAACACCCATTTATGTTCAAAGTTCTGGAGAGATCGGGAATACAAGGCACGTATCTAAACATAATAAAGGCCATATACAGCAAACCAACAGCCAACATTAAATTAAATGGAGAGATACTCAAGGAAATTCCTCTAAAATCAGGAACCAGACAAGGCTGCCCCCTGTCCCCTTATCTCTTCAATATAGTTCTTGAAGTTCTAGCCAGAGCAATAAGCCAGCAAAAGGAGATCAAGGGGATCCAAATGAGAAAGGAAGAAGTCAAATTATCCTTATTTGCAGATGATATGATAGTGTATATAAGTGACCCGCAAAATTCCACCAGAGAACTCCTACAGCTGATAAACACCTTCAGCAAATTGGCAGGATACAAAATAAACTCAAAAAAGTCAGTAGCTTTCCTGTATACAAATGACAAACAGGCAGAGGAAGAAATTAGGAAAACTACTCCCTTCACGATAGCCACAAACAATATAAAATATCTAGGAGTAACTCTAACCAAGCAAGTGAAGAACTTATTCGAAAAAAACTTCAAACCTCTGAAGAAAGAGATTGAAGATGACATGAGAAGATGGAGGGATTTACCTTGTTTGTGGATCGGGAGAATCAACATAGTAAAAATGGCCATCTTACCAAAAACAATTTACAGATTCAACGCAATTCCTATCAAAATACCTACAAAATACTTTGAAGATATTGAAAGATCAATTCTCAAATTCATATGGAGAAATAAAAAACCCAGAATAGCAAAAACAATCCAATACAACAAAAGATCCTCAGGAGGAAACTCGATACCTGATCTCAAGTTGTACTACACAGCAACAGTAATTAAAACAGCATGGTACTGGCAAAGCAATAGACTGGTGGATCAATGGAATCGAATCAAAGACACAGAGATGAATCCACACACATTTGCTCACTTGATTTTTGACAAAGAAGCCAAATCTATTCAATGGAAAAAGGATAGCATCTTCAACAAATGGTGCTGGTCTAACTGGATGTGTACATGTAGAAAAATGCAATTAGACCCTTATTTGTTACCATGCACAAGACTCAAGTCCAAGTGGATTAAAGATCTCAACTGAAAACCAGAGACATTAATTCAGTTAGAGGAAAAAGTGGGGAAGAGCCTGGGACACATAGGCATAGGAAACAACTTCCTGAACAGTACACCAACAGCCCAGGCCTTAATGTCAACAATCTATAAATGGGACCTCATGAGGCAGAGAAGCTTCTGTAAGGCAGGAGGCACTGTCAAGAGAACAAAGCGACAGCCTACAGAATGGGAAAAGATCTTCACCAACCCTTCACCTGACAAAGGTTTAATATCCAAAATATATAAAGAACTCAAGAAATTAAACACCGCAAAACCAAACAACCCAATTGTGAAATGGGGCTTGGAACTTAACACAGAATTCTCAACAGAGGAATATCAAATGGCAGAGAAACACTTAAAGAAATGTTCATCCTCGTTAGTCATCAGAGAAATGCAAATCAAAATGACACTGAGTTTCCATCTTACACCCATCAGAATAGCTAAGATCAAAAACTCAAATGACACCACATGCTGGCGAGGATGTGGGGATTGAGGAGCACTCCTTCATTGCTGGTGGGAATGCAAACTAGTACAACCACTTTGGAAATCTATCTGGCGCTTTCTCAGAAAAATGGGAATAGGGCTTCCTCAAGACCCAGCCATCCCACTCCTTGGAATATACCCAGAAAATGCCTTACCACATAACAAGGACATATGCTCAACCATGTTCATAGCTGCTCTATACATAATAGCCAGAACATGGAAACCACCTAAGTGTCCCTCAGTAGAAGAATGGACTAAGAAACTGTGGTATATTTACATGATGGAATACTACTCAGCTATTAAAAACGAGTAATTCCTGAAATTTGTGAACAAATGGATTGATCTAGAAATTATCCTAATGAGTGAGTTCATCCAGAAGCAAAAAGAGACAAATGGTATATACTCACTTATAGCAAAACACTAGTCCAAGGGATACGTACCCTGAAAATCTTTACTTACCAAGAAAGTGGGTCCGAGGAGAGGATATCCGATTGAGACTTTAGGCAAGAGTAGCATGGAAGAAAGAGGAAATAGTAGGACCCACAGGGTCCTGGAAACCTACAAGAAGAACTTTATGACAGGCAGATCTGGATCCTGGGGTCCTCCTCAAACTAAGGCACCAGCCAAGGAGAATATAGGCAGTAAGCTTCGAACCCCTACCAAGACCTAGCCGACGAACATGATACTCTCCACCGTTGAGTGGAGAGTGAGATCTGACTCTCACATAAACTCTGGTGCCCCTTTTCTGACCATGTCCCCCAGATGGGGAGACCTGGTGGCACTCAGAGGAAGGATAGCTAGTTACCAAGAAGAGACTTGATATTCTGAGAGCATATATAGGGAGAGGAGGTCTCCCTCAGTCACAGACATAGGGGAGGGGAGAAGGGGAGAAATGGGAGGGAGGGAAGAATGAGAGGAAACAGGAGAAGCACTAACAATCGAGATGTAATATGAATAAATTAATAAAATAATATTTAAAAAAAGAAAATCTTGTGAATCATTGTCATAGCTCTAAAATTTTGGTGATACTGTTGAGAGTTGGGGACATATCAACCTCCTTGTGCCATTTGCAAATACCTTCAAATGACCCTCAAAACCTGACTGTATCTGAAAAATGCTGTCATCAAGTAAGACAAAAAAAGAAGCATCTGTGGTAGTTTACATTCTCACTTTTGCTTTTCTGAGTGGTCTTTGTCATTACTCATATCACTGTTGCAAAAGTTATAATCTTGCTGACAGTAGTAAGTTGCAACATCTTCAGACTCTAGGCTGCTGATGGTAGAGGAAAAATCTGTCCCAGAGCCACTGCCACTGAACCTAGAGGGAACTCCTGACTGCAAAGTTTATGCATAATAGATTAGGAGCTTAGGGTTTTCCCCAGGTTTTTGTTGATACCAAACCATGTAGTTTTTAATATCCTCACTTGCTCTGCAAGTGATGGTGACTCTGTTTCCCAGGGATGCAGTCAGGAACAATGGAGACTGGGTAACCTGGATGTCACCTCTGGCACCTGAATTTGGTAAATTAAAATCAAATACCCATGCAGTTAATAATGAATACAAATACAAACAACAATAATCACAGTGTTCTGAGAAAATGCCCAAGGCCAGTCCTCCTTACTTGTGAGCCAGAGCATCATCAGCCCCAGGAATTGAGCAAAGGCCTTCATGTTCATGTGTGTCATATGTGATTTGGAAGAAATCTTTGGAGGGTGTGATTACCATTTACAATATACTCAAGGCATTGGGCTGTGCTTTGGGCACATGCAAAACATCTGGACCTGGTCAGAGCTGAACACCGGTTCAGAAAGAGCTTATCTCTGTAAAGTCCCATGGTTTTGCAGAGTTCTTATTCCAACCACAGCAGCACAAAAAATTTTTCATTCTGGCTAAAGAACAGGGTTTTTTCTATTGTCTGTGGGTATGAAATGAGTTTCTTGCCCTCACTATGAAACTGCAACCAAGTTTTCCTACACCTCCCATTTACCACTCTTAAGTATTACTGAGTTAACAAGGTATTTCTCTTTGGTACTATTACATTACACTTAGTGTAAAGTGAATGTCATGAGCAGCATGGCTTATAAGGAAGGGTAGAATCTATGATGCTCAACCGGTCATCTGTTCAGGATCACTTAGCCTCTCTCCTTCGGTCATTAGTGCATAAAGTCATGTGTATTCTGTTCTTCCTTCTGATTTTAGTTAAATATATTCATACAGAGTATTCATTACATGCTTCATGGTATTGATTTCATTCCACTCTCTTAAGTCAAACCATTTTATTTAAACACTGAGAGCTTCCTCTTACCAAGTAATCATTCACTGTTTTGAAGCCTCTTTGCTCATTAAAGTTGCACTTCTAAAAGCAACAAATCTAATCCAGGCCCTGAGAGATCACACCTTTCAATGTCTGGTTAGGACAATGCATAGATTTTCACCTATTACCCATTGAATTTTTACCTAAATTGTTGACTTTCTCTATGATTGTAGAAGTTACATTGAATGATGTTTCAAAAATTAGTGATATAAACCATTTATTACGTTTAATAGAAGGCAATTCAGTAATATTCACTTGTCTTTATTTTAAATTTAAAATACAACTATTTCATATTCATATATCTGTTTTAGGTCACTATACTTGCCAGGGAATCACACATCGCCATGCATTATTCAAGCACACAGCTTGATATTCTCTGGATCAAGTCACATAATCTGGTAAAAATCGTTTGGTACATTTATTGTTTTGATTATTATGTGGTGGGAAGATTTTCTTTACTGGTCTACTCTATTTGGTGTTCTGTAGTCCTTTTGAGTTCTCATAGGCATCTCTTTCTTAAGATTGGGGAAGTTTTCAACTGTGATTTTGTTAAACGTATTTTCTGGGCCTTTGATCTGGGAACCTTCTCTTTCTATTATTTTTATAATTCTTAGGTTTTGGTCTTTTCATGGTGTCCAAGATTAATGAAGTCCTGCTTCCCAGACACTGGACTAAGACACTGTGCTCTCCGTACATAGATATTTTGGAGTACTCCTGAGCTCAGAGGATGGGTTCAACTTTGGAGATGTGGCTCGGGTTATTACTGCGGGTCCCAAGAGTCAAGAGGCCTGATGTTGTAGCTGCATGCCCTGGACAGTGAGAGTGGGTGCCTGAATTTAGAGCTGCACACTTCCAGTAGCAGAAGTTATCCACTGCACTGCATAGTCTGATGTTGGAACTGAACGCTGCAGGTAATTGGAAGGTATTCACAGATGGGCAGATGAGTGCGTGGCTTGAGGTGTCCACTCTATTTGATAGTCTTAGGTTGGAGCTGCAAGCCACTTGTACTCTAATGGTATCCATGTGGCAATTGGAGCCAAATGTCCCCCAGCACCCTTAAGGTAACCAAAGAGGTTGGAAGCGGGCATGAGGCTTGAGGCTGAGGCCTGGCCAGTGGGAGCCCTGGAATTTTTCCCAGTGTTTCACTCAGTGACCTAAGGTTGGACCCAAGAATTTCTTTCACTGTGAGTTCTCTACTCACTTGGGAAACACAGACATTGGGGTTCAGTGGTTCACAACACAGCTGTCAGTAACCCTGTTCTCACTGCTCTCCTGTTGTATAGATGCCATGTGGACTTGGATCTTCACACCCCTCAGTCTTAATCAAAAAAGCTTCTTTCTAGTAAATTTTGGTTCAAAATTTGGCTACAAATTCATGCCTTCACGAAGTACTGAGAATAAGTGACTAGAGAGTACGAAGACTTGAACAAGTCTTCCTTCTGCTTAGAAAGATATATCCAGAAAATAGGAAGATAATCTGTGAAATTTTATTTTCTTGTCAAGAAACGCCAATTAAAATCACATTAGCTGGGGATATGTACACTGGGGCTGTACAACAATGGACCTGGAAACAATGGAAGGAGGAAGGTATCAGGGATCTCAGTGCTCACTGCTAATCTATCTGCGAGCGGGAAAGTCATTGCCTTCAGCTGTGTGCCCACAGATGACTCCATTAATATTCAATAAATCGTTCCAATACAACATCCAATCCAAATGTGTTTAAAGTACAAGGGACATGTATAGATATGAGGAGGTGCTCAGTGTCGTAGGAAATAGATTACAGAATGTGTAGAGAAAGAGTAATTAGAATATGTTGTATACATATATGAAATTGTCAAGCAAATTGGTCATAATTTTTAAACTTAAATTAATGAAAATGAAAATAAATAAAAGAAACAGTACCCCAACTTATACGTAGAAGACCATTGGCTTATGTTTCATGGTTAAAAGGCTTAAAACCTAGGTTAGCCCTAAGTTAGTTCTTAGCTGGAAAACTGACAACTAGGTCATCTAAGTTAACCTGAAATCCTAGCCTCATCCAGCCATGTTTGAACATCAGTGTACATGCTCACTGAGTTACAATATGATAATGAACCATTTTTGGATCTATTCACCTCCAAAGCAGCGTGGTTTGAGGAAGTTTGGGTGGACAAACTCTACATAAGCAAGATTATCCAGTGCATAGTAGTGTTTTTAAAAGTAGTCAAAGCTGTCTATGTGAATTTCTCTTGAATTGGTTTATTTCTAAGCTAACATCATGAAATTGAAACATTGTAGGTCCATGTATTGTTTTAAAATATTTCTAAGTTGATTAATCATTTGGGCATATTTGTTTTATATGATAAGAAAACATCCGCTGTATTTCTTAGCAACAGAAAATCCTCAGTTATAAAATCTCTGGGACTGATTACTGATTTTTTTCAATACAGGGTTTCTCTGTGTAGCCTTGGCTGTCCTGGACATATTTTGTAGACCTGGTACTCAGAGATCGCCCTTCTTCAGCTTCCCAGACTGCTGGGTTACAGGCTTGCACCACCACACCTGCCATCCTTGGACTTTCTAATGCACATAGTTGCTAGAGACAGAAACCTACTTTAGTATCCCTTCATTTTCTGTGTCTCAGAGGTGACTAGGCAGTGTCTTGGCACAGCCTTGTTATAAGAATGTCCTCAGGGAATCTGACTGGTGGTCTACAAGTCTGTGTGTGTGACTGTCTCACAGTGTACCATATAATGTTGTGATTCAACAGAAGTGTCTACCCTCCAACTTAGAATCACTTAATGCATAAAATTCACAGAAGTAATTGCACAGCAAGTCATCCATTCATTCATCTGCTGAAAAACTTTTCTTCATTGGTACTATGAATGCATCTCAGTAATCTACAAACAGAACATGAAAATCAGAAATTGCTTATGTGCACAGATAAAATGTTTAATACATATACTTTGAAACTACTACTGATACTTCCAAGTAAGTTAACATGCCCATTGTACCTGAGAAGCTGCAATGCTAGAATTAATAGTTTTAAGTTTTATCTTAAAATTGACCATTGTTCAGTCCAATCAAACTTGTCACCTTGTGAAAACCTAACATTCTGTTTTGTCATTGCTAGCACATGCTTAACTGAAATTCACAAAGATGTTTAAAAGGAGACTGAGTCCTGGAAACTCCTGTCGTTTTTCAATATGAAGTACTATTGGTTTGTGCTTCGTTAGGATGACAATGACACTGTCTTGCTCTAAATTTAGAACAGTTGGTATTGTGACTCTTGACAAATGAATTTTATAAACTCTAAATCTAATCAAGACATTATCGTTATTCAACAAATCTGTCTAGCTTAGTTATTGGCGCAAGTATAATGGCACTTATTCAAAATGTGGATCTCCTAAATTGCCCTTTTCTGATTTAGTCTGAATTAGAATTGAATCGTTTTGGTCATATGACCCATCAATTAATGTTATGGACTATGTATGGATGCCTACTAGCGATGGCACCTTCAGACAGGCCAAGAGAGTTTACATTTCTGTATATCCGTCTAGAGGATGGAAGCCTAGGATCTGAATCTATCTTGGTTTTTAACTTATCAATTTTAAATTACATAATATTATTATCTTGATATACCTTGGGATTCTTTATGGAATGCTTAGATAATCACATATTTATCTGTATATGCTGTGAAAAAAGGAGCAAGGGACTCTACATACCCTGCACCAAGACAGACCCTGCGGCTGTGTTTTCTGCAACTTTATCACAGAACTGCATCAATTGTTCACAGTGCTCATCTCCGTTTATAGAGAAGCAAGCACAGAAGTCTGTTGGCCATTGTGTTGTGTCAAGTGACCAGCAGAGGGAAACACAATAAACACAGAGAAAGGACTGACAAGAGGTCTATTCTCCTGTCACTCAGTATTTACAACAAATGAACTCAAGATCATTTCCATGACATGCAACATTATAGAAAGAGTTGTTGATGGCAGAATAATGCACAATGCATAATTTCTTCTTCATGACCTATAGAAAACATATGTGTGTGTTATTTATCATGTGTGATATACATCATAATTATATGTCCAATTTAGGTAGCTTAATGCACTATTTTATATTTTATTGACTCTTTGTATACCTGTATTCCACTCACCTTCCCATTCCTTCATGTCTGCACTCTGCTCTTACATCCTCTCTCACAAAAGAAAAATTAACAAACAAGTAATAAACACCCAAAACATCTTGTGGTCGAAGTCACAATGTGTCACAGAGTATACCTTTATTGCAAAAACAAATTTACTTGCAAATGTTCATTGATATAAATCATTGGTCTGGTTTGAGGCTTCGCACTTCTGCTATATCATTAATACTAGATTCTCACGGAGGCCTGCTCTTGTGTATCCTCTTGTGGCTCTGTGTCCTAGAAATTCCACAGCTTTAGATCTGTAAGACCAGGCCCTTTACACTCCATAGCACTTCATAGATGGAGTAGATCTTGTGGTGATCCGACTCAGAATCCTGGATCTTGGTCTGGGTGGAAGCTAAGTTCATCAGCCCACCAGCTTCCCTGCCCCTTAGCCCCCAAGGATAGCGCTCCTTTGCCCAGGTGAGGCACAGGGACATTTCTCCCTACTCTCATTCGCTCAGGGCTAGCTCTCCCATGCCCACACCACCAGGGCCACAGGTATCTATCAGGTATTTTGTTACAAGGATGAAGAAAGTAACTGATACAGGTGAACAACATAGCTCAGTGGTAAGAGTGCTTGCTGCCAAGGCTAAGGATTTGAATACAATCTCCAGTACCCATACAGTAAAAGGAGAAAATTGACTGATTGCCCTCACCAGTTATCCCCTTTCTCCACATGCATATCATGACATGTGTGACTAACTCATAAGACAATTAAATATTTTAAAAGTAATGAATAGAGTCTCAGAGGAGACACATCCTGCAGCTTCAAGTATTCTCAGCATATCATATAGCCTAGAAGGCTTGTGGTAACAGAGAGAACTGAAACACACACACATGCACACAGGCATGCACGCAAATGCGTACGGAAAGCTTCTGAGTCCACAGGTCTGAGACCAGGGTTTGGTTTGTAGCTTTCTAGCAAATTCTCTGTTAATGGTAGCAAGTTCTTTGATGCTGCTTATTGAGGCCTCACTATGTCCTGAATCCCCAGCTATGCCTAGAAGATGGCAAGATTCTTACAGTGTGACTGTCACACTGCTCCTCTTAGAGTGTTGTAAAGAATCCACAAAACCATCTGTGCCCAAAGATTTCTGCAGAGCATTATTGAGACATGATTAAACATCCACCTGAAGCCCCTCACCCCCACCCATCAGAGGCCTCACTTTCATGCCCTGGCCCCTCAGAGATATTCCCTTCTGCATTAACTTGATAAATTTAGCTGTATTTCTCTCCTGGTGCCACTGACTGGGTTCAGTCTTGCTTTGTGCTGTTTTATGACACAAACAACTCAGGTTTAAATAAGAAATATACAAATGGCAACTGCTGGTAGCATCCATGACAAGAAGTGCCAAGACAAATGACTGCCATGTTCTTCTAGCTGTGCCATAAGGCCTCTGAGTCTTGCCATTGCTCGTGTGGTAAAATGACACTGGCCATAGCTAACTTTGGGTGTGTCCCACCCTTCTGACCTCAGTGATGTTTATAACCCTTGGTGGTTATGGTTGTGCATATGACCTCAGAGGCACTCAATCTGACCATGTGTTTGTCCTTCCTCAAGTCACAAGTGAGAGGTGGCCTTGGTTATCCAAATGGTACAGCTCTTGACCTTGGGACAGGAGGTTACTTTCAGGCCTCTAGGGACTCTATACAAACAGCAGCAAGGCTTTAATTAAGCAGCATCTATTACGAACATTGTTTGAATTTCCACCCTCTGCAGCCCATGGTAGGAGTGCTCAGCTTTGAGCTTAACATCACCATTGTGAGGGCTGTGGAGCTGCTGGTAGGTGAGACCTGCCTGGCAGAAGTAGTTTGTTGGGGCAGGCATCTGAATTTCTTACCTCTCTTGGCTCCAGCATAGCTATCTGTATACTGTGGATCACTGCCATGTGAGCAGCCTCCTTGTCCTCACACTCACATTATAGCAAATGAAGTTACATCCTAGTGCCTCCCTGACCATGATGAACTGATGTATCCTGAAACCATGAGCTGAAACTAATCTTTTATCCCTTAAATTGTTTCTGTCTGGAGTCCTGCCACAGGAGCACTCACACAGCTAATGTCCTGAGCTGCTATCCAGCCATATACCCTGTTTTGTAGCTGCTTTAACTGTGATAGCCAACCTAGATATAGTTCAGCAGAAGGAATAAAGGAAATACACAATAGTGTATTGCTCGGCTGTTTAAAAAATTACATCATTAAATTTACAGGCAAACTGCATGGAACTAAGAAAGATCATCTTGAGTGAGGTAACCCAGATCCAGAAAGACAACCATGCTATATATAAATAGATATTAGCTATTAAGTAAAAGATAATTGTGCTACAATCCAAAGACTCGGAGAGGCTTAGTCACAAGTAGGTCTCAAGGGAGGTGACATATACCTTCATTGGAGGTGGACAAAGAATCTATTTTGTGGATAGAACAGGGGCAGGTAGTGATGGTAGCAGCAGGATTCAGATGGGGAGATAGAAGAGCTGAGGGAGAGATTAATGAGAGAGATGACTGGAATGGGGGCATTTGTGGGGCAATGTTGAAACCTAGTACAGAGGGCACTTCCTGGAATCTATGAGAGTGACCCTATCAAAGTTTCCCAGTAACAGGGGATATAGAGCCTGAACTGACCACCTTCTATAACCAGGCAAACCTCTTAGCAGTAGACTGGGACATCAACTCAGCCCCAAAACCTTTAACCTATGACCTGTCCTGACTGAAAAATGTGATAGGGCAATGGTGGCCCAGAGCTGGTGGGGGTGGCCGAACAATGATTTGTCTAACTTAAGGCCAACTCCACAATAGGCAATCTGTGGCCCAGATACATAACCAAACAGGACTGGTGAAAGAAATCAATGAATGATTCCTAAGGATATTCTGCTATACGAATAGATCAGTGCCTAGCCAAATCTTCATCAGAGAAGCTCTCTCTGGCAGTTTTTAGGATCATATTCAGATATCCACAGCCAAACTTTAGGCAGAGCTCAGGGAACCCAAAGGGTGAAGGGCGATGTGGAAGGACTTTAGGAGACATAAAATTCAAGGACTCTAGGAAAACTTAGCAAGGATCATGGAAGCTCATGAAAACCTACAGGTTTTCTGCTAGGGCCATATGTTGTGACTGTTTCATTGGGGATTTTGTGGGACTCCTAACAGTGTGAGTGAGGGTGTCTCTGACTCTTTACTCTGATCATGGGACCCTTTTCTTACTACTGGGTTGCTTTGTCCAAACATAATATGATGATTTGTACCTAGTCTTATATAATTTTGTTATTGCATGTTAGGTTGATATTCCTGGAAGGCCTGCTATTTCCTGAAGGAAAATGGAAGAGCAGGAGATATGAGGAAGAGGGGAAGTTGGGAGGGTGGGAGGAGCGGAGGAAAAGGAGAGATGTATCGTAAAAAGATCTACATACACTAAGAATGTCAGAATTGGCTTTGTACATTACAGGGCATATAAACAAACAGAAAATGTATCTGTGCTCATAAGGTAAACCACCTTAAGAATATTTTTAAAGGTATGAGTGTTTTGCCTGCATGTACATAAGTAAACATGTATGTATGGAGCTTTCAGAAGCCAGTGGATGGTGCTATAATCCCTGGATCTGAAGCCACAGAAAACTGTGGTTTGCCATTTGGGTGCTGAGAATCTAATCCAGGTCCTATTCAGGTGTAGCAATTCCTCTCAACCAGAGGCAGCCTCTCCAGCTCAAGGAACCACTTTCTTTATTTCTTTATATTTTTATTAATTACAGTTTCATGTTCAAGCATTTGGTACTGTTTTATACTTGAATAAATTTTCAAACACAGGTTTCATGTAACTTTCCAGTAGTTTCTAGTTGTTTAGAAAGGTACAACATGCATCTTCTTGCAGTCCTTGCAGAAGCAGAGTTTTGCTGTGAGAAGTAATAAATAGCACCAATGGTCTCTTTACAACACCCACTTTTCAATGTATATTTTTTCTTCAAATTGGCACATGAGCTCAGTGTAATGTGACTAATAATCTTGAAGGAGTGTATAAAGTTGATAAACTCAGTCTAGAATTTATGTAAAAATCCAATCGATGGATTAACTAAGAAAGTCTTAGAAATGTAGCATTTTGAAGACACAAGAGATGGACGTGTGGAGATTTGGAGTAGACAGACAGAGAGAAATGCTTTGGAGCACAGTGGCTTGAAGGATACTGCTGACTGTGTCTTCTGTTGATGGAGATTGATATAGCCCCAAGCACCCTTCAACCCCTGCATCTTTCAAAGATACTGTCATTATCACTTGTGTGGGTATTGAAGTGTTAGCAAGTAAGTATACTGGCATCAGCATATATTATAAAACGCTCATAAACTTCTGTTCTACTTCATACATATTCAGTTATATTTTAGAACCAAATGAGTCTCCATGGCAATGGATTTGGCATAGATTTTGATCTCGTCATCAGCATCTAGGAGTGTGAAGGCATTGCAACTTGCTATTTTCAGTAATGTTATTAGTTACCTTCCACAGCAATACAGCTCATGGTTTATATCACTCTGCTCAGCTATGTGCTGAGACTTAAGTTCTCTAGCTGCCTCTCCCAACATTCCTATCGTCTAATATTTTTAGGTACTGACAGTCTTAGAAGTTCACTGGGAAGTTTGGGTAGAAATGTTCTGCAAGAGGTCCTTTCTATGTGATTGACATTCTTCTCTCTTAGGCTCAGCTGCACGGATATGACAGGAAATATATGGTTTTCTTCATCATAATAGTTTTTGTGGCTGATTTATAAGAGTTATAGTACCAGGTAGTGTTAGAATAAGTCTCTAGTCAGTCATAGAAAGTCAGATTCCACACCCTAAAATAAGGCTGCCACACCCCCAACCCCCAACCCCCACACCCCACACTTCCATGCAATTGTCCCCCAAGAACAGAGTTAAGAGGCCATGTTGTTCTGTGGTTTTACAATTTCAAAGAATTTATGACCAAACTAGGGCTGTGAATAGCCTTTACAAAGTATTCCATGTTAGACAAAGCCACATGGCCTACAACTTTCTGTTAACAACTTAAAATTTATAAAACTCAGATATCCCCTTTGAGGCATTTCTCTAAACACTCTTTTCTTTGGGCATCACCATGGCAACCCTCTCCTGAAGTCTTTATCCCTCTTTATCTTTTTTAAAGTTACCCCCTTTAAAGTATTTCCTCTCCAGTTTTTAAAAAATGTTATGTAAATATAACACTTAATTAAAACTTACATTGATTTTATTTTGTGATTATTTGCCTGCCTGTAGGTACAGCATGCGTTTATCTAACGCATATGGAGGCCAAAGGAAGTTTAGATTACATGAAAGTGGAGTTACAGATGTTTGTGAGTCATGACATAGGTTCTGAAAACCAACTTGGGTCCTCTGCAAGAACAGTAGTTGCTCTTAACCACTAAGTCATCTCTCTAGCTACTGGTAAATTGTTTTGAATATATTCTTTATTTATTTTTAAAGTTTTATCTTCCCCTAGTGGATCCTGATCTTCAGCCACTTTCTAATATACCTCATTTCTGAGGACTTATTATGTGAAAGCTCCTTTACTGAACCATAAGCCATGCCACTGTTATTATCAAATTTAGCAAGTGTGTATCACATAGCAAAATGAATGTCTTGTGGTCGTTAAAGCAGTGATTACTTGGGCACAGGGAATGGGTTGCTCAATAATCACCTGTGAACTTTGGTGTTTTGTGAAATATGATGTTTGGAGTTGAAATGTCTCATAGGCTCAGAGTTTTAATACTTAATTTTGGGTTTAAGTTCTATTTTGGAAGTGTGTTGGATAGTTAGTGTTTGCTTATATGGTTTGTTTGTTTGTTTGTTTTGTTTTGTTTTTCTTTTTACTTTGTTCTTGTCAACTTGATGCAAACTACAGTCATCTGGAAACGAATGTTATGAACGAGGAGTTACCTCCATCACCCGGACGGAGAGCCATGGGGGAATGTCTTGATTAAGAGCAGGTGTAAGAAGGCTCAAAGCACTATGTTTCATATTAGTGGGCAGGTGGTCCAGGATGATATAAGAGGGCAAGTTTAGAAATCTTGGCTTTAGCTGCTGAGTTCCTGCCCTGAATTCTCTTCATAATTGAGTGTAAACTATGAACTAAAATAACGTCTTTGCTCTCCAAGTTGCTTTTAGTCATGGTATTATTTACAGAAATAGAAATAAAGCAAGGGAAAGATGATCCTAGAAGCTTTTGCATAGGTCTTAGCTGAGAAAGTAGTGACTTGAGATAGGTCCTTGAGCACATATTATATATGAGCATTTCTGTTCTTGGTCTCTGCTTCTGGGGCCATGGTGATGTTAATGGAGGTGAGGGAGATGAAGCAAGTCTTTCTGCTTATGTTAGATTTTGAACCACTGACAATCTCTTTTTTTTAAATCAGACTTAAATTTATTCAGTTTTACCTAATAAACACATTGCATTTGCTCTTTAAAAGGAACAAAGTATAAAACTTAAAAAACATTAAAATACATTTTTTCAAAGCATGATTTTGTAACGTTTTAAAAAGTCAGAGATCATAACAAAATACAAAAAAGTAAAAAGCAAATATCAACAAAGTAAATTACTAAGTTACAGTTGTCTTTTTTTATATTCTTTTTTTTATTAATTTATTCTTGTTACATCTCAATGTTTATCCCATCCCTTGTATCCTCCCATTCCTCTCCCCCCTCCATTTTCCCATTATTCCCCTCCCCTATGACTGTTCCTGAGGAGGATTACCTCCCCCTATATATTCTCATAGGGTATCAAGTCTCTTCTTGGCTAAAACGAGAACGTGAGACCTCAGAGAAGAAGGCGAGCAACACAGAGGTGAGCTTTTCTAACAGAATCCAAGAGATGGAAGAACGAATCTCAGGTCTAGAAGATACAATCACAGATATTGAATCAACCATTAAAGAAAATGCCAACTCTGGAAAACTCCTGACACAAAACATCCAAGAAATTAAGGACACCATGAAAAGAAGAAATTTGAGGATAATAGGCATTGAAGAAAGAGAAGACATCAGACTCCAGGGCCCAGAAACTATTCTCAACAAAATCATAGAAGAAAATTTCCCCAATCTAAAGAAAGAAATGCCTATAAACATACAAGAGTCCTACAGAACACCAAATAGAATTGACCAGAAAAGAAAAACTGCCCACCACATAATAATCAAAACACAAACATGCAGAACAAAGAAAAATATTAAAAGCTTCAAGGGAAAAGGGCCAAATAACATTTAATGGTAAACCTATCAGAATTACACCCGACTTCTCAGCAGAGACCATAAAAGCCAGAAGGGCCTGGACAGAGATCCTGCAAACCCTAAGAGACCACAGATGCCAGGCCAGACTACTTTACCCAGCAAAATTATCAATAACCATTGATGGAGAAAACAAAATATTCCATGACAAAAACAAATTCAAACAGTACCTATTGACAATCTTATTCAAATAAAGATTTCCTTTTTTCTTTCTTTTTATTTTCAGAGAGGGCTTTGACTGTCCTGTCTAGGCTTTGATATTTTTTTAAAACTACTTTATTGTGGGTTCTTTTATGCCTCTACCTCTCTTCTAACTTACCAGCTCAAGATTAGAAAGAAAGAATGGTAATAGGTACAAGAGAAGCAGACCTATTTTTAGTATCAGTTCCCTGGGGAGAGTCTACCCTTCATCATCAAGATTACATAAGACTCATTAAATAGCAAACCAGTAATTCAGCAAAAGCCACCACAACTTCAGCATAAGAACCTGGAACCTCAAAGCAGTCACTGGAGTCTTTCTTTCCAGGAGGGATTCAAAGCAAAGCTCTGAACAGCCAAGTGATGTGAAGTGATGCAAAAGCCAAAAACCAAGTCTCATATTTATCTCTTCTCAGAGTCCATTTCAGGTTGTTTATCAACTGGCAAAGATCATGCTTCCACAAGAAGCAGTTACCTTTCTAGTGGGAAAACATCATGCCTCCTCTCACAAGTCTGTTTTACATCACACTCTTGGGATCAAAACAAAAATATGTTTATATCCACTACAGTCTTGGATCTCATGCTCTCTCTCTGTATCTGTCTCTCTGTCTTCCTATCTCTGTCTGTTTTTTCTATCTCTGTCTGTCTGCCTCTGACTCTATTTCTCTCCTCCACCCCCACCCCAGTCTCCCTCAAGTAGGCTGACCTCAAACTCATATATCTGCCTGCCTCTGTCTCAGAATGCTGGAACTAAAGGCATGTGCCATCACCTAGTAACATTAAATCTTTCCCTGTTAAAACTGTTTTTTAATCATATTTCTTTTATGGAAATGCAATCATGACTAATAAGTGACATTTTACTTCAAGGAAGTAAATACTAGATATAAATGCTTATTTACTCAGGTAGCCACGGCACAGAGCTTCCAAAGCCTGTTGCCCCCACCCCAGGAAAGTTCATGAACCTTTATGTTGTTTTTCTGATGCTCTTAACTCTCTATAACACGGGCCTGGTGATTTTTCTAGTCCTTACTTTGAAACCAGGCCATGCATCTTTGTACAGATGTTTGTACATTTTGAACTCAAGTATCATAATAATGTTCCTAATTGAGGAAACTGTAGGAAAAAAAGTGGTTATCTTAGATAATTGGTGATGGTGAGGGAAGTGAAAGTAGATGTAATTATCATCAAAAGAAGAAATGATATTTACATGCAGCAATCATTAAAAATTCATTTTCACTAATACACCAATGTCTTCCTGTTGAAAATTCTGAGAAGGTGGATGGCTTTCTCTCAACCTTCTTTTTACACAGATGCTACTGTTGACTTCTAAACTAATGTTAAGCAATAAAATCAGATGGCAATGGTTTCAGTTTTTGCTACCAAGGCAGAGAAGAGTTAAGAACAATAATGAAACAGCATGTCTGCTTCTATTAAAATTTCACAATGATTTTCAGTATCTGGGTGAATAGGAAAAATACTATTACCAGATGGAAATACACAGAATCACAGCTAGGCTTCCAACCAGAAAATTTTGTATCCTTTGGTGATTTTTGACATGACCTCTATCATTGTGTGAGGAAGCTCATCATACAGTTGAGAGTAATAAGTTGCAATATATCCAAGTTTCAATTTGCTGATAGTGAGAGTATGATTTTTTCCTGATCCACTTCCATAGAACCTCAATGAGACTCTACCTTCAAAGTTGTATGTATGGTATATCAGAGGCTTAGGAACATTTCCAGAATTTTGCTGGTACTATTTTAAATAATTACTAATGCTCTGACAGGCATGACCGTTGGTAATGATTCTATCTCCCAGTGGTGCAGACAGAGACAATGGATTGTGTCATTGTATAGCTCGTTCAGTGTCTGAAGTTGGAAACATACAACCAATATATTCTGTAAATTATGATACATTAGAAATTACCTTTAAAAATCAGGCATCACTGGTAACTATGGGCTATGTGATTCCATGCTGCCATCCTTTCTCACCTGGGAGCAAGAACAAAAGGAGTCTCAGAAGGAGGCCTAGCAAATGAACAGGAGCCATCATGCCTTAGATTTTTACACAGTGACACTGACACTTGCACTGGTTTATAACAGCTTATTAAGAAGTCTACAGATATGTGAGTTGTGCTCTTACACATACAAATCACCAGAGATTTGGTTAACTTGAACAAAATTGTCAGAAATGTTCATTTCAGTAAGTCATCAAGGGGATGGTTCCCAGGTGCCCTATTTATGATAGAAAATATGTAAATTTTTAAATGATGGATGTATTGGGCCAGAATGACAGTGTCAATATTATTCTGGAAAAAAATGTGCCATTGTAATGTGTTTGATTCCATCTGTAATGCATGATTTTTCATGATACTGTGTATATGTTGTTAATTTCCAAGATTAAAAGGTCCATCGCCTATTGTTCCATCACTGGGAACCATAAATGTGTTGATAATATCATGTGGCAATCCAAAGTTACTGCCATAAATGATCTTCATATAATATTGTGTAAGTGAGATAGAATCCATGGTGCCAAGCAATAAGTCATATTGTTTATGAAAGTATATCCCATTAATAATAAAAAATTATAGTTGAAAATAAATTATGAGTGTCACATGATGTGCATCAGTACCACTATAAGAGATGTGCAATACTGAGTCACTGATTTAATATAAGTCTACATTCCTCATGCATAATTTATGTTTCAATTACAGTCTTCTTGTTTACTGTAACTTTTGCTATTAGAAAGTGCCTTCCCTGGGCTTTTGGCTCTATTCATACTCTCTTTACACTCCACACACATCCTATTAACCACAATGGAAAATATTTCATAAAAATTTAATTCCTGATCTATTTCACACTGACACTAAATGAAAGTCAATTATTTTGATTTATAAAATAGCCAGTTGATCTAGAGAAAGAATTATAGTGAGACAGTCATTAGAAGGCCAAATTGTGTGTCATGCCCAAAAGTTTTTCTGGAAGTTTATTGTTATGATGTTTCCTCTTTGGATCCTTTATATGCTCTACTCTTTAAAACAATGCAGAGTTCAAACCAACATCAGCTCTGTTATTGTGACTACAACAATTGTCATCAGAGGAAGATCTGGTGTGACAGCTGATCCTGTGTGTCCTGGGGATAATTTCTTTAGGGTTGCGAGTCTTGGAAAGATTTTTATTGCTCTTCTGAACTGGATTTTTAGGATCACCAGCCTCCACTAGCTAACTGTGTAATGAGATGTGCTCAGACACTCTCACATAATTGGCAAAGCCTTGCAGATCTGGCTGGATATCAAGTAGGCCAAGAATCTAGGAACTGTTTTTTCTTCCTTTACAGCATGAAGGTTCCTGCCTACTCCAAAGCTGATAAACTTTCCTAGATAGACCTAGATGGACTTGTTCGAGTTTCAGCTTGGAGCAAAAGCTAGAGTCACATGAGTAGGACAAAAGCCCTGGCATAAAATCTCATTCAAATTAATAAGAGAGACATGATACAGTTGCAATCATGACCTACAAGATGGTTCACGGGATAAAACCACCTTTCACCAATCCCAATGACCTGAGTTTGATCCCTACATACTATGTAGTATAAAAAAGAACAAGCTCTTATAAGTTGTTCTCTGACTTACACTCTTGTACACACACACACACTGAAAAAAATTAAATATATTAAAGTAATGCTTTCTTAATTTTGACAATTTAATAATACCATTTATTTCTCATCATACATAATTTTTGGTGAGAATAAAAATCTAAAAACTTATAGGCCATAACTATTCTCCATGGTTAGAGTTTTCTCCAGATGGTTCATTGTCATCATCCGCCATGTCGTTTCTACAGGGGAATGCTGACAGAACAGGTCTTTGTGTAAATCCCTAACAAGTCTTCCTACATGAACCTTTGATCCTGACATGGTCAATAGTACATACACCTAGAGTCAAAGTGAATTCTGATAGTGATTAAGGAGAGTGGGAGATAATGAAAGGGGGAAACAAGTAAAGATACATAGGATATCTCAGTTTGCCTTCTAGTGTTGTGCCAAAACACTTTTTAAAAGCTACTCAGGGAGGAAATGGTTTATTGAGTTAACATCTTGTGGATAACAGTCTATTACTGAGGTAAATCATAACAGCAACATGGATGGATGCAGGAAATGGAGCCAAAACTATGAAAGAACACAGTTTACTTGCTTTGTTGGCATTGCTTGCTGAAGTCACTTTTTCATTACACTTAGGACCATTTGCCCAGATATGGCACAATGAGCTGGGCCATGCTTTATGAGTAATTAATTAAAAATGAAAAAAGAAAATAAAAGAAAGAAAAAATGCCCTTAGACTTGCCTACAGGTAATATGATAGATATCTTTTCTCCTTTGAGGTTTATCTTTCCAGATGATTCTAGCTGTGTCAACTTTACAGCAAGAGGTAACCAGGAAATATGAATAACATGTGGAATGTGTTGGTTAGTTTTGATTGTCATCTTAATAGAATTTAGAATCACCCAGCACAAATCCTTAAGGAGTACCAGTGAGAGGTAATCTAGATTAATATTAGGGTCTCAGAGTATCATTGAGAGATTATCTTGTTATTGATCTATGAATAACCTTCTCATTATTTCTTCTTTTGCAGTTTTACTGAACACACACACACACACACACACACACACACACACACACACACACTGGATTTAGATCATATTTTCCCATATCAACTTTACTATTCCTTTTCCCTTCCTCCTACCAGCATAATCCTTCTGCTTGCAGATAAGTTGTCCTTTTTTTATAAGTCTTTTTGTTTGTCATTTAGAGCCTACTATATTTAATTAGGATTGCCTACAAGAGCCTGTCTGAAGTCATTCTAAGTGAGTACACATATTTTCTTAAGCAAGAGTACTTTAACAGTGGCAACATCACTGAGGATTATGAAGTCATGAAATAGGAAATAAAACTAATTGTCTTTCTAATTTTGCTATGAGTATTTTGGTTTGGGTTATGGATAAGTGCATGAAATACACTTGAAATGAAAATATCCGATGTGAAACTCCATAGCTTCCATTCTATATGTATAGAATTTCCTTTTGTTGTATGAACTTTTATTCTGGTTAATTTTGGTCTGTGGTGTTGTTATTTGTCTTAAATTTTATTATAAAGTTTATTATTTTCTTTCTTAAAAAGAAAAACAAAATAATGAATAAGGCTTCTTTACGTTTCTGGAGTTATTTCAGGTCAATCACCATCCTTAATAGGAATATACCAGAGAAAACATGAAAAAGAACACAGAGCAATAAAAACAACTTACAACCTATTCTTTTCTACACTGATTTTGTTCTCTGACCCACAGGAAATAACATGTTATCTGAAGGTGAATTTGTTCTATTATTCAGTCTTGGATATGTGGGGACTCCTGTTTTTATACCAAGTCTCTGAGATGAGTCCAGCCAATCCTGGAGCTGGCCCCAGCCTGCGTGCCCCTTCTGATTTGCATGTGCCCAGAGAACAGCCCACTGCTCTGAGAACATCTTCATAGTGTGTTGACACCATATTCCAAAGTCATTCTAAGTGAGTACACAGCATGGACATGAAGGCTCTTCCTGAGCTTCTCGGGCTGCTGCTGCTCTGCTTTTCAGGTAAGACAGAAGTGGAGACCTTTGTAACCATTGTGGTGAGTGCTGCCTGGCTTGTCATGGAATTTATCTTGCCTTATGGTTAACACTATGTTTGCTGTGTGCTTCCATCCTCAGGTGTGAGATGTGACATCCAGATGACCCAGTCTCCGTCCACTCTGCCTGCATCTCTTGGAGACAGAGTTACCATGACATGCTGAGCCATTCAGGATATTAATAGCTGGTTAAACTGGTACCAGCAGGAACCAGGGAATCCTCCTAAACTATTGATCTATGAAGCATCCAAACTGCAAACAGGGGTCCCATCAAGATTCAGTGGCAGTAGATCTGGGACAGATTTTAGTCTTACCATCAGCAGCCTACAGCCTGAAGACGTTGCTACTTACTACTGTCTACAGCATCAGAACTTCCCTCGCACAGTGACACAGGACATAACGAAAACCTCCCAAGGGTGCAGGGAGTAGAGCTGAGCTGCACCAGCTGTTCCTCCTAATGTCTGCACCTGCTCATATTTTGTTTTCAGTTTCTCCAGGCTTTCAGTGCCATTGTGATGAATCAGAGACCTGTTAAGTGTGGCCTTTCTGCTTCTAACTTTCCTGTTAGGCATCACCTGTTTCGTCAAAGATCATCTGATACTTAATATTTATACTTAGGAATAAAGTGTTCCCCTTTTACCCGAAGAATTCATTGCTGCACTTCCAGGGCTTGGCTGCCAGTCAATCAGCCATGTGCTGGGGATCTGCAAGCTTCTGCCATGGATTGCTGCAGCCATCATTTTAGCACTGTTCAACCCACCACAGTGCCTGGAGCAAGTGGAGGGAGCAAGAGGCTGGTTGTTCCCAAAGCAGCCATTTTATTCATCCAGACAAAACCTAGTGATGGCCTTTACATCTCTTGGTCTGAGAGCCCTGAGAGTTTCTGTTACTGAGCAGCTACCAACTTGCCCAATCCAGGCTGGAGCTTCCTTGCTGCCTGGCTCCAGTTTCGGAGTCCTGAGCTTCTTTGACCCAGCACTTCGCCTTTTCCACTGGAGGAGAAACTCAAACTTTCATTTTAGCCCAGGAGCCCAGCAGCCCAGCAGCAGGCAGGGAAATATTGAACCACAGCTGCACTGGGGACAGTCCAGGATCCAGCAGGACACATAATGAAATACACTGATGAAAGGTTACTCCATAATGCAGACAGTAATGTGTTACAAACAACTTCAGACTCCAGGATGTTGGTAGTGAAAATGAAAACTGTCCACTGAGAATGAACTTTATGGGACCCAAACATCACAATTGAGTGCACTTCAGATCAGGAGCTTAGGAGATTTTCCTGGTTTCTGCTGATGCTATGCTGACCAGCAAGTAATGTTGACTTTGACCCCCAGATTTACAGACAAGAAGAGTAAAGTCTGAGATATCCAGATGTCACATCTGGTAATTGACATTAAAGAAACAAATCTATTAACCACAAGATTAAACATGTTAAATGAGAAATTATTTGAACACCCAGGGATCCCTAACGATAAGGAATAAGCATTTTTATGTGGAGAGCCCCTGAGGGCCGCACCCTAGGATGGTGTCTGGCAAGTCGCCAGAGCTGCCTCCTCTGTGGATAACAAACAAGTCCTTATTTGGACATAGCCCACTGCCTGCAGTAGCTTCCGCTTTTTGAGCCTATGAGGATGCAAGACGTGGCATGAGCTGATTGGATGCCAGTATGATATATAAGAGTGTGTCGGGTGCGGTTCGGGGGAGTTGCTTAGAATAAACGGCTTGGAGAAGAACTTGGTGGTTGCGTCTTTCCTGCTGGTCGGGCGAGGTGCGACAAGTGGTGGCCCGTATGGGGAACCCACTGTCCACTCCCCCACCATGAAGTTCAGAACTCCAAGTGGTCAAGGATCGCCGGCGGGTAAGTTCCCGGTAAGTGGAACTTACGACCCCTGGATAAGGGGAAGGTCTCCGGAAGGGAGCTAGTTTTAAGGTCTCCAGGAGGGAGCTAATTTGAAGGCCTCCGGGAGGGAGCTAGTTCTAAGGTCTCCGGAAGGGAGCTAATATGCGAGGTTTCTCGCGGGAAGGAAAAGTGAAAGTATGGGTACGTCGCCTTCTCACCCGGTTTTCGCTGCCCTCCGAGAATTGTTAAAATCAAAAGGACTAAAGATTAAATGTGGTAGGCAGGGACATCTTAAGAGAGATTGCCCTGACAGAAGAAATGTGCAAGGAGGGGGAAGGACCGCTCAGCCTCGACAACCTAGCTTATGTCCTAAGTGCAAAAAGGGGAATCATTGGGCAAATGAGTGTAGATCAGTGAAGGATATTAATGGTCAGCCTCTAACAACTGGCTATGGTGGAGCTCATCCAAAAAATGGGCAGCAGGGCCCACGTCCCCAGGGCCCGCAAATATATGGGGCCATGGACCATGGGGAGCGGAGGGACTGGGAGGAGGGGAGATGGCCATCTCTCCGCCATCCCAAGAACCGCGGAGAGCCACTACAGGCTCTGCAGGATTGGACCTCCGCTCCACCTCCAGACTTGTACTAACTCCCCAAATGGGTGTGCAACTAATAGAGACTGACTTTCGGGGGCCTTTGCAGTCCCAGACTGTGGGACTCCTGATTGGGAGGTCTTCTTCCACCCTCCGAGGGTTGATAGTGCATCCAGGTATCATTGACCCCGATTACCATGGCATAATTAAAGTCATGGTCTCCTCACCTCGTGGCATTATAGCTATATCACTAGGGGACCGTATAGCCCAATTAGTGATTCTTCCCAGTTTGCATAATAACTTTCCATCTACTACTAAGGAGAGAGGAAAGAGGGGTTTTGGGTCCTCTCGAGTTGAGTTGACCTTCCTCTCTTTGCAGTTAGACAAAAGACCCATCTTGAACCTGATGGTAGAAGGAAAAAAGATTTCAGGCTTATTAGATATTGGAGCCAATCGCAGCATCATTGCCAGTAAGGATTGGCCTGCTGCATGGCCCATTCAGACCGCTTCACAAACTTTGCAATGACTGGGATATGCAAAGGCCCCAAATATGAGCTCTAGAACATTGAGATGGCAAGACCAAGAGGGTCATGCTGGAGAAATTCAACCATATGCTCTCAAACTGCCTGTTACCTTGTGGGGAAGGGACTTGCTCCAGGATCTAAACCTGAGACTGACTAATGAATATTCTAAAGAATCCAGGGAAATGATGAGTCACATGGGTTACCATCCCAGTTTTGGCCTAGGAAAACACCTTCAGGGACGACATTTCCCCCATAGAACCAAAACAACAGCAAGGAAGGGAAGGTCTGGGTTTTTCCTAGGGGCCACTGGGGAGGGAATTCCCATTACATGGAAGACTGAGGAGCCTGTATGGGTTCCCCAGTGGCCACTTTTCTTTGAAAAAATATTGGCAGCCACGACCCTTGTAAAGGAGAAACTCGATCTAGGACATATTCAGCCCTCTGTATCGCCCTAGAACACCCCCATCTTTGTTATCAAAAAGAAATCTGGAAAATGGAGACTGTTGCATGATCTAAGACCAATTAATGCACAGATGCAAGTAATGGGACCGATTCAACGAGGCCTCTCGTTGCTTTCCACCCTGCCTCAGACTTGGCCTATTATTGTTATTGACATAAAAGATTGCTTTTTCTCCATTCCCTTAAATAAAAGGGATTGGGAACGTTTTGCTTTTACAGTGCCCTCATGCAATCATGAAAAGCCAGATCAAAGATATGAATGGGTAGTGTTACCTCAGGGTATGGCGAATAGCCCTACAATGTGTCAACCCTACGTGGGCAAGCCATTGAACCATTAAGAAGAAAGTATCCTAAATTATGATGTATCCATTATATGGATGACATCCTGTTAGCACACCATGATGACACTCTTTTACATGCAGCTTTCCTTGAATTAGACCAACTGCTATGGCATAGGGGACTGTCTATAGCCCCTGAGAAGGTGCAACAAGACACTATTGTGAATTACTTAGGAGTGAGAATCCCGCCACAGCAAGTTTACCCCCAAAGAGTGCAATTATGTGTTGATGTCTTATGCACCTTGAATGATTTCCAAAAATTGTTAGGCGACATTAATTGGGTTAGACCTTATTTAAAGGTCCCAAATTATGTCCTAAGGCCCTTGTTTAATATCTTAGTGGGGGACAGTGATTTAAATTCCCCTCGTCAATTAGACAAGGAAGCCCGAAAAGCTTTAAACATATTTAACCAAGAATTGCAGAAGGCCCATCTAAAAAGGGTGAAGGAAGGAGCCTCCATTGACATGTGTATTTTGCAAACATCAGAGCTACCTACGGGAATTCTATGGCAAGGGGGGCCCTTGCTATGGATCTATCCAAAATCCTCTCCTGCCAAGACTGTAGATCACTATCCCACAGCTATCGCAAGATTGGCTCTAGATGGGTTGAAACAAAGTCTGCAAGCTTTCGGTATGCTTCCCGAAAAAATTATCTTCCCCTATGACAGTCACCAAATTCAGGTCTTGTGTGCAACGGTTGATGAATGGGCCATTTTGAAGGCTAGCTTTGATGGACATTTGGACAATCATTACCCAAAACACCCTTTGATGACCTTCTACAAGGCATATCCCGTGGTTTTTCCAAAGGTGACTCGATCCCGGCCTATTGATGGAGCCGTTAACATCTTTACGGACGGCTCCAAAACAGGTTGCGGAGCCTTTTTAGTTGAAGGCCAAAAGCCCGTACTTATACAATTTCAGCCCACATCACCTCAACAGGTTGAGCTACGAATAGTAGTAGAAGTTTTTAAAAGGTATCCCGCATCTTTCAATCTGATCTCTGATTCTCAGTATGTTGTTAATATAGTCAAAGCCTTGGAAATGGCAGGGACTTTGAATCATAAGAGTCCCATTTTTGACATACTCAAGGAACTACAGATGATAATCCTGGATAGGCACGCACCCTTTTTTGTGCAGCATATTAGAGCCCACACAGGTCTCCCTGGACCACTGTCCACTGGTAATGATATAGTTGATAACTGTACCCATATGCAATTTGCCTTTATGGCCTCTAATATAGAATTAGCTAGAGACTTTCATTCCAAGTTTCATGTTAATGCAAAAACCCTACAAGCTAAATTCCAAATAATTCACGCGGATGCTCAAGAAATAGTGCTTCACTGCCCACAATGTGTTGTTCATCACCACCCTCCAATTTATGGAGTAAATCCTTGTGGTCTACGACCTCTACAAGTCTGGCAAATGGACGTCACTCACATTTCAGAAATTGGAAAACTTAAATTTGTACATGTGTCAGTAGACACCTGTTCCGGTATAATTTTTGCTTCTCCCTTAGCAGGGGAAAAGGCTTCTCATGTAATGACCCATTGCCTTGAAACTTGGGCAGCATGGGGAAAACCACAACAACTAAAGACAGACAATGGCCCTGCTTACACAGCAGCGTCTTTTGTTTCCTTTTGTACACAAATGGAAGTCCTCCTCAAGCATGGACTGCCATATAACCCTCAAGGACAAGGAATCATTGAACGTACTCACAGAACCCTAAAAGAATGTTTATTAAAACAAAAAGTGGGGATTGGCTATGGTTGCACCCCGAAAGAAAGAATAGCCTTAGCTCTTTTTACTTTAAATTTTTTAAATCTGGATATAGATGGGCGGTCTGCCGCTGATTGTCACTCTTCCCATGTGCCCTGTGAAAAAGGTCTAGTGAGATGGAAAAATACTTTGACTGGTGAATGGCATGGTCCCGATCTGGTCTTGGCATGGGCGAGAGGATCTGTTTGTGTTTTTCCCAAAACAGCAACTGACCCGGTGTGGGTTCCAGAGCGCCTCGTTCGTAAATGTCAACATGATGTTGTTTAGACATAAGAGGGATTTCAGAACCAATGAGTTGACCTGGTCCAGGAGCAGGTGGATGTTTTATGGCAGCTGGCACAGCTAGGATGTGAATGGAAACTGCCTGGGATTTGTATTACTTCAGTTCAATATGTTAATCTCACTAAGGCTGCAAATCTACCTAAACAGCTCTCTAGCCATCTTCTAGGTAACTGGTCAATCGATTTCGATGGACTGCTGAGGGACCTTCGATTGTCGATTACTACAATTAATTCTACCCGTGTTGACCTGGCTTTTGCAAATAAACTCTCCACTTGGCTGGTGACCGCTGTTAATCACCTGAAGGAGTGGGCGGGCATCGGGGCTATGAGCATTGTATTTTTGGGAGTGAGTGGTGTATGCCTGTGGTGCATCTGTCATTTAAGATCATCTCAACGTCACACTCAGGTCCTGATGGCTCAAGCTTTTGCAGCAGTTGAAGCCGGACAGTCGCCTCAGATCTGGCTGTCTGTTATGAAGAACTGACACAATGGTTTTCGTCATGCTCAGGGTGCGAGGCAGAGCACTGCACAGGGGGTACATTGTATGCATTTAATGGCCTTCTGGGGAGCAAGTCTGATTGCATGTGGGTTGGTATTCCAGACCCCACCTCGGGGAAAAAGGTACCGGGCCAGGTCTGGCACTCAGCAAGCGAAGGGTTTGCTTGAGGGCAGTGCGAACAAGTGTCCATGGAAAGGTATGGAGCTAGGTCTGGCACTCGGCAAGTGAAGGGCTTACTTGAGGGCAGTGTGAACAAATGCCCATACATACCAGAGATCAGACCTCTACTCTCACCTGTTGCGTTAAAATCCTGAAGTGTCATTGTTAAAACAAAAAAGTGGGAACTGTGGAGAGCCCCTGAGGGCCGCACCCTAGGATGGTGCCTGGCAAGTCACCAGAGCTGCCTCCGTGGATAACAAACAAGTCCTTATTTGGACATAGCCCACTGCCTGCAGTAGCTTCCGCTTTTTGAGCCTATGGGGATGCAAGACATGGCGTGAGCTGATTAGATGCCAGTATGATATATAAGTGTGTGTTGGGTGCGGTTCAGGGGAGTTGCTTAGAATAAACGGCTTGGAGAAGAACTTGGTGGTTGCGCCTTTCCTGCTGGTCAGGCGAGGCGTGACATTTTTATATGTTTCCTTCCTTTTAAAAAGATTCAAAACACTAGGCACCCAAGGAACTGAAAGGGGTGATAAATATGGATCTATTTGCATTTTCTACATGTAGACATTCAGTTAGAGCACAACCATTTATTTCTGGGTCTTTGATTTGATTCCATTGATCCAACATTCTGTATCTATGCCGTATCATGCAATTTTTATTACTGTTGCTTTATAGTGCCACTTGAGATCAGGGGCAGATACCTCCAGAAGATATCTTATTGTACAGGATTGTCTTTACTACCCAGTTTTTTTGTCCACATGAAGTTGAGAATTGTGCTTTCATCTTCTGTATAGAATTAAGTATGAATTTTATGGAAATTGCATTGATATCCGTAGATTGCTTTTGGGAGGACGTCCATTTTTACTACGTTAATTACACCTATCTGTGAGCGTGGACAAGCTTTCCATCTTTTTACATCTTCAATTTCTTTCTTCAGAGACTTGAATTTTTATTCATAGAAGTCCTTAACTTGCTTAGATAGAGTTACACCAAGATATATTATGGTTTTTTGTGGCTATTGTGAAGAGTGTTGTTTTCCTTGTTTCTTCTCAGCCTGTTTGTCTTTTGTAAACAGAAGGAATAATGGTTTTTCTAGTTCATTTTGTATGTAGCCACTTTGCTGAAGTGTATCAACTATATAAATCACCTGGGGAAAATTTGGGGGTCACTTATATATACTATTATATCATTCAAAAATAGTGATACTTTGACTTCTTCCTTTCCAATTTGTATCCTCTTGAGCTCCTTTAGTTTTTTTGATTGCTCTAGCTAGAACTTCAAGTAATACTACATGGAAGAGATTCAGAGAGTGTGGGCAGCCTAGCGTTGTCCATGACTTCAGTGGAATTGTTAAAGTTTCTCTCCATTTAGTTCTATTGGCTATAGGTTTGCAGTATATTGCCTTACCATGTTTATTGGTATATTGCCATGTGTCCCTGATCTCTCTTAGACTTTCATCATGAAAAGGAGTTGAATTTTGTCAATTTTTTTCTGCATCTAATGAGGTGATCATGTGTCTTTATTTTCTTTCCATGTGTTTGTATGGTGGATGACACCGGTGTGCTTCCATGCATTGAACCACCTCTGGGTGCCTTGTATGCAGCCCATTTGTTCATGGTGGAGAGTTCTGATGTATAACTGGATTCAGTCTGTGAGAATTTTATTGAGTATATTTACATCAAAGTTCAGGAGAAAAATTGGTCTGAAATTCTTTTTCTTTGTTGGGTCTTTGTGTGGTTTAGGTATCAAGGTGACTGTGGCATCATAGAATGACTTTGGTAATATTCCCTTTGTTCCTACTTTGTGGAATAGTTTGAAGAACATTGGTATTAGCTCTTCTTGAGGGTCTAGTAGTGCTGAATCCATCCTGTTATGACTGCTTTTATTTCTATTTCTTTGGGAGTTATACTTCTATTTAGTTTGTTTACGTGATCTTGGTTCAACTTTGGTAAGTAGAATCTATCAATAAAATTGTCCATTTTATTTAGATTTTCTCTTTTCTTTCTTTCTTTCTTTTTTTTTTTTTTTTTTTTGGCATATTGGTTTTTGAAGTAAGACCTAATGATTCTTGGATTTCCTCTGTGTCTGTTGTTATGTCCCCATTTTCATTCTGATTTTGTTGATTTGGATAGTGTCTTTCTCCTTTTTGGTTAGTCTGCCTAAGGGTTTGTCTATCTTGTTGATTTTCACATAGAAGCAGTTCTTGACTTCACTGCTTATTTCACTTGTTCTCTTTATTTCTAATTTGTTGATTTCAACCCTGAGTTTGATTATTTCTTGCTATCTACACCTCTTGGGCATGTCTGTTTCTTTATCTAGGGCATTCATGTGAACATTTAAGTGGCTTTTATGAGGTGTCTCCAATTTATGAAGGCACTTAGTGACACCAACTTACCTCTTCGCACTGCATTTATTGTCCCATGTCAGTTTGGGTATGCTGTGCCTTCATTTTCTCTGAATTTTAGCAAGTGGCTAATTTCTTTTCTTCCCTGGGCCAGTTGGCATTGAGTAGAGAGTTGTGCAGTATCCATACATGTGTAGGCATTTTGATATTTTTTGTTGTTGTTGAGGTCAAGCTTTAGCCCATGGTGGTCTAATAAGATAGAAGGTATTATTTCAATCTTCTTGTATCTTTTGAGTCTTTCTTTGTGACCTACTATATGGCCAATTTTAGAGAAAGTTCCATTAGGTTCTGGGAAGAAGGTAAATTCTTTTGTGTTTGGGTGAAATTTTCTGTAGATATCTTTTATACCTGTTTGATTCATAACATCTATTAGTTTCATTATTTGTCCATGTAGTTTCTGCCTAGATGATCTGTTCATTGGTGAGAGAGGGGATTTGAAATCTTCTACTATGAATGCGTGGGGTTTAATGTGCGGTTTAAGTCTTAATAATGTTTCTTTTATGAATGTAGATGCTCTTGCATTTGGAGCATAGATATTCAGAACTGACACACTGTCTTTGTATATTTTTCCTTAGATGAGTAAGAAGTGTCCTTCCCCATCTCTTTTGTTTAATTTTGGTTGAGTGTCTATTTTATTAGATACTAGAATGGCTACTCCAGCTTGCTTCTTGAATCCATTTGTGTGGAAAATATTTTTCCATCCATTTACTCTGAGGTAATGTCTATTTTTCTTGTTGAGATGTGCTTCTTGAGTGCAGTAGCATGATGGATTCTGTTTACACATCCATTCTGTTAGCCTGTGTCCTCTTGGAGGGGAGAGCTGAGGCCATTGATGCTGAGAGATATTAACTAACATTGGTTGTTAGTTCCTGTTTTGCTTTTATGTTGGTGATTGGAGAGAGAGAGAGACAGATAGACAGACAGAGACAGACAGACAGACACAGAGACAGAGACAGAGACTCTTTCATGTGTTGTATTCCAACTGCAGTTTCCCTTCCTTCCTCTCCTCCAATCTCTTTGTTACCTCCCCTTTCCCTTAGAAGCATTCATCCACTCTTTTACTTAAGAGAACTACAGGCCTCCCAAGGATATAATCCTAACACAGCATAACAAGTTACAGTAAAGCTAGGCACATACACTCATATCAAGGATAGACAAGGCAATGTAGTTAGGGGAAAGGGGCCCAATAGTAAACAATTTTCTTAGAGACAAGGCCCACACCATCTGTTAGGAATCCCAAAATAACACAAAGTTACAACAAACATAATATATATGCAGAGGACGCAACTTGGGCCCACACAGGCTCCATGATTGCAACTCTATTCCCTGTGACCCCCTATGAGCCATTATTAGTTGACCCTGTGAGCTTTTTTCTTGTTGTATCTTTGAACCCTCTGCCTTCTACAGTCATTACTCTCTTTCTTCCATAGGGGTGCAGAGCTACTACTAACGTTTATCTGTAGGTATTTGTTTCTGTCCCCATTAGTTGCTGGAGGAAGCCTGTGAGTTCAAGTTCAGCCTGGTCTACAAAGCGACTCCAGGACAGCTAAAGAGAAACCCTGTTGGGAAAAAAGAAAGATTCACCCATGGGATATTCACAGACATTTAAAATGTAAATAGAGGGCAAGAGATAAGCAAAATTGAGGAGTTTTGGTCAAGATTTGTCCTTTCCACCATTCATAAATCAGTAATTGTTCCATAGTTATTATGCCCCACAAAATACTCTCATAATTTATCAAACCAATGTGAAATACTTTCCTGGCCTGATTTGCACTAGGGCTTCAACGTTTTCCTTACCCTAACATGGGATTCCTGAGGAAATTTTAGTTCCTTGGGATCTATTGTTAAAGAGTGGAGACCATCAAGGCATGTGGATCTTGACCCAGTGGGACCTGTACAAGCTGATGCACCAACCATGGACCAACCATGTAGAGAACCTAGATCCCTGTTCAGATATAGCCAATGGGAGAACACATTCTCCATGGGGGTTAGGGACAGAGACTGTCCCAGACAAAAAAATTGGTGCCCTTGATTTGATCACTTCCCCTTGATGGGGATGCCCTGAGAGCACACAGAGGAAGGAGATGGAGGCTACCAGATGAGACCTGATAGGCTACAGTCAGAAGGTGGGGAAGGTGGGACCTCCTTTCAGAGGTCTAGGGGAGGGCATTAGGGTTGAAGAGGGACAGAGAGTAGTAACAGAAAGATAACAATTGGGGATAACATCTGAGATGTAAAATAAAAATAATAATAATTTTAAATAAAAACAGGAACAATGTATAAATTATAACAAATAATAATAAAAAATAAAAATAAGAAATGAAAAATGTATGATAGCATCTATGTGACTTTTATTGGAGCAGTGAATTTTAATGATGGTATTCTAGACAGTAGGACTCCATGGGCTCCTCCCATTATTCTGGGATCTAGGATATCAACTGTGAGGGGAGATGTTCAGTGTCAGGGGCAGAGTTGGAACAGGGACTCCTCAGAAGCAGAGGGCCTCTCTCTTGCTCCTGTGTCCTTGCTTGAGTGGGTGGTCCAGGGCGTGTACTCATTGGAAGCCATGTAGGCCATGAAGTCTATCCCTCTGTTGCTATAGCTGTATTCATTGTTATACCAGGGGATGAGCATTACAAAGTTGTCATTGAGAACAATACCAGTCCCAGCATCCAAGGTGGAAGAGTGGAAGTTGTTGTTAAAGTCACAAGAGACAACCTGGTCCTCAGTATAGGCCAGGATCCCCTTTAGTGGGCCCTCAGAGGCCTGCTTTACCACCTTTTTGATGTCATCATACTTGGCAGGTTTCTCCAGTCTGTATGTCAGATCGGTGATGGACATGTTGGGGCTAGGAACATAGAAGGCCAGCCTATTGAACTTCCCATCCAGCTCTGGCATGACCTTGCCCACAGCCTTGGCAGCACCAGTGGATGCAGGGATGATATTCTGCACAGCTGTGCAGCCATCACACCACAGCTTTCCAGAGGAGCCATCCACTGTCTTCTGGCATCGACTGTGGTCATGAGTCCTTCCACAACACCAAAGTTGTCATGGATGACCTTGACCAACAGGCCTAAGAGTTGATGGTACAGGAAGCATTGCTGACAATTTTGAATGAGTTGTCATACTTCTCATGGTTCACACCCATAACAAACATGGGGCCATCGGCAGAAGGGGTGGAGATGAAGACCCTTTCAGCCCCACCCTTCAAGTGGGCTCCACCCTTTTCCTCAGTGGTGAAGAAACAAGTATACTCCACGACATACTCAGCACCATCATCGGCCCATTTGATGTTAGCAGGATCTCTCTCTCAGAAGATGGTGATGGGCTTTCCATTGATGACAAGCTTCCTGTTCTCAGCCTTGACTGTGTAGAAGAACTTGCCATGGGTAGAGTCATATTGGAACATGTAGACCATGTAGTTGAGGTCAATGAAAGGATAATTGATGGTAACAAACTCCATCTTGGCAGATAAGTAGCCAACTATGTAACTAGGCACACAATTAGGCCAAATTTGTTTACTCTGACCCTCACCATCATGTCAAGGGACAAAGCTGGCACTGCATGAGAAGATGCACCTGTCTCTGGAAGATGAAGAAGCAGAGAGTCTATCTGTGTCTCTTTAACAGACTTTTAGTTGCATGGAGATATACATAGAATCTACTGGGGCTACATTTACTGACTCTGTAAAGGGTGATTTCACCAGTTCTCACACTTCAACATGTATTTCTTCTATAATGGTCCTGCACTTCTAAAAAAAATTTTGAAACTAGTTTCTAAATGTATATGGGAAATAGCATTTTAACACAATATTTAATTGTTAACAAGGGGCAATAAGGAGGTATATCATATTCATTTGAAAATAGGAAAGATCACGGGACTAATAAAATCTTTAACTCACTCTTCCACAAATTTGATTAGTAAAAACTTTGTGTTCTAAATACTAGGTGTTTTTAGTTTAAAATAATCTCTTTTACTAAAATAAAAAAAAAGGCATGTGCACCATTTTAATGAATCCAGGTGGTCCAGGAAAATGTTCAGCTGCTCCGAGCTTCCAGCTGTCCTGACCCCCATTGTCTGGCACCACATCCCTGACCACCAACCGGGGTACCCCAGCTACATTCAGGTTAGTCAGTCCCCCCTCCAAGCCTCCCTTCTGCCCATGGCCCATGGACAGGTTCAGCTGCCCTGAGCTGCCTACTGTACTGAACACTATTGTCCATCACTCCTGTCTCTACACCACCAAGCCTGACATCCCAGCTCCATCCAATCAGCCCAGGAACACATGCAGCTGGCCTGAGAGAAAAGGTGACCCCTGACCTCTACTTTTCAGGCATGCAGTTGCCAAACTGGTTATTCTAGCTTCATCCATGTTAATCCTTCTAAGCCCTGTCTTCCACTGGATTCCCAGAGACAAATTCAGCTGCCCTGATCTTCCCACTGTCCTGACCTGATTATTGGGTACTTCCCAGAGGCCCCCAAGCTGGATACTCCTGCTTCATCTAGGTTAGTTCATGCCCTTTCTAAGCCCTTTCTTCTGCTGAATGGCCAGAGACAGGTTCAGGTGCCCTGGGCTGTCAGCTGTCTCCACCCCCATTGTCCTATGCACACTCAAGACCACTAAGCTGGATACTACCATCCTGGCAGCTGAGGGACACATGCAGCTGTCCTGAGCTGAGAGTAGTCCTAGACCTCCATTGGTCCTTTGTGCTGTGGCCAAGCTAGATATCTCTGCTTCATCCCCCTTGTCCCCTCTTCCACAGGCAGCCCAGGGACATGTTCCGCTGCCCTGAGCTGAGAGCTCTCCCCAACTCCCAGTGTTTTGGCATGTGGTCATCTAGCCAGATACTGCATCTTCCTCCAGTTGCCAAGCTAGATATCTCAGCTTCATGCAGGAGCTCTACCTGAGGCCACCAAGCCAGACACTCCAACATCAAAAAGGAACATCATGGACAACCAGCTAGAGGACAGCATAAGAACACAAACAACACGAGTCAAGGTGATGTAGCACCTGCAGAACACAAGGATCCTACCACTGCAATCCCTTGATACCCTAATGTTACTGAAGCACAAGAGAATGACCTCAAATCTAATCATATAAAGATGGTACAGACCTTTAAAAAGGAAGTGAGTAAATCCCTTAAAGAAATACAAGCAAATAGAATCAAACAGGTAGAGGCCTTGAAAGAGGAGATGAATAAATCCCTTAAAGAATTACAGAGAAATTTAATTGAACATAGAAAGGAGATAAATAAAATTGTTCAAGGCCTCAAAATGGAAGTAGAAGTTCAGCAGACCATCTCTGGGAACCAATGAAAAAGAGACAAGAGAAATTCATGGTGGAACCATGGTAGGGAGAATTGAGCAGGTGGCAAACAACTGGTTAAGGGAAACCAACTGTTGAGGAACAACTGACCATAGCAACCAGCTGTTAAGTAGAGGTTGGGGAATGGCAGGAAAAAGAAATATTAGACCCACACCTATACAATAGAAACTGAAAGGTCTTAAAACCCATGAGAATTTTACTTTTCTCTTTCTCTGTGTTGCTTGCTGTTATTAGTTCTCTAAAACTGACATTATAGTGTTTTCGATAAGAAACTGCTCAGGAGAGCAGACAGGCTCCTTGTTCCTTCTTGGTGTATATCTTCCCATTCTGGTTATCTGAGAAGATACTGAGATTTGAAAGAGACATATGTATGTGTCCCATGTGCATAGTTGCCAAATTAGCACAATCTAAGATCATGGTCTAAAATTTATAAACCCTGAACATACTATACACAAATAGAAACAAGACAGAGTAGGATGATCCATATTTATATTAAGAAAATCATAGGATAGTTAGATAAGGTCTTCTAAAACCTTAGAGACATGCAGAATATAGCATTTAAAACTGTTTTTATTATTTTAAAGATTTGCTGACAATGAGACAGGTTAACTCCTGGCAACACCCTGCCTATCTCAAAGAGGATGGTGAGTATCAAAGAACCTCCTTATAGTGGTGGCTTCAAATGTGGCAAACAAGCCACTAGGCAAAATGTCCTCATTTCTACCACAGACAGAATTCTCCATAAAAATGGGCAAGCTTGGATGCAGGCAAAGTCAAAAGAGGGGGTTAGCAAGTCTGCAATAGTTCTTGCCTCACAAATATGTCTGTCAGATATATTGGACCAGAAGGCTGAAGAAGATGCTCCAACATAATAGAGAGTTTTCGGGTGACTATTCAGGTAGAAAACTGTCACTGTCACCTTATCATTTGGAAAGCTACAAACCTGTACTCCCAGCATACTCAGATAATCAAGTTTACTCATTCTCAAGTCTCTGATGGAGTTGAAGACTAGGTAGCTTAGTTTTACAATGAAGCTTAGTTGTTTAGGGGTTAAGATGTTTTTAGGTCTATGTAGGTCTTCCCACCAAGAGGAAGTGGTCAAATAAGGGGTACCAGAGTTCATGTCCTAGTCAGTCCCTGCTCTCCACATAATTGTGAATAATGTGCTGTCCATTGATTAGATCTGGATAGGGGTTCTAGGTTTACTGCATGCATTATCCTTGGTTAGCACAATAGTTTGAGCAGACCTGCCTGGGTCCAGATCCGCTAACCATAATGGTCTTCTTTTAGGATTCTAGGACCCCTCTTGATCATTCTATTTCCCCAGTCCTCCTTACCTCTCTCACCTAGAATCCCTTTAGAAATTCCCAGTATCTATCCCAATCTCTGGCTAAGTGAAGACTTTCAGGGGACATCTCTGTTGGGTTAGTGTCCAGTTATAAGTGAGTATATACCATGTGTATCTTTCTGGGCCTGGGGTAATTCATTCAGAATGATCATTTCTAGTTCCATCCATTTGGCTGCAAGTCTCCGGTTTTCCTTGTTTTTAATAGCTGAATAGTATTCCATACTGTAAATGTACCACAGTTTCTTTATCCATTCTTCGACTGAGGGACATCTAGGTTGTTTCCAGGTTCTGGCTATTATGAATAAGGCTACTATAAACATGGTTGAACATATGTCCTTGTTGCATGATGGAGCACCTTTTGGGTATATTCCAAGGAGTAGAATAGCTGGGTCTGGAGGTATCCCTTTTCCCAGTTTTCTAAGAAAGTGCCAGATTGATTTCCTAAGTGGTTGTACAAGTTTGCACTCCGACCTGCAATGAAAGAGTGTTTCTCTTTCTCCATATCCCCATCAGTGCATGCTGTCACTTGAGTTTTTTATCTTAGCCATTCTGATGCATGTAAGAGGGAATCTCAGAATCGTTTTAATTTGCATCTCTTTGATGACTAAGGATGTTAAATATTTCTTTAAGTGTTTCTCAGACATTCAATAGTCATCTGTTGAGAATTCTCTGTTTAGTTCTGAGACTCGTTTCTTAATTATATAGTAGACTGGACTGACATCTGTGATCTCTCAGGGTTTGAAGGACCTCTTTCCAGGACCTTCTGGCTTTTGGGATCACTGCTGAGATGTCAGTGTCATTGTGATAGGTTTGCCATTATATGTTACTTGGCCCCTTTCCCTTGCTACTTTTAATATTTTTCTTTGTTCTACACATTTTGTGTTTTTACTATTATGTGGCAGGAGGATTTTCTTTTCTAGTCTATTCTATTTGGTGTTCTGTAGTCCTCTTGTAGGTTTATATGCATCTCCTTAATTAAATTGGGGAAATTTTGCTCTGTGATTTTGTTGAATATATTGCCTGGGCCTAGTAACCAGGCGTCTTCTCTTTCCTATTATCCTCAGGTTTCATCTTTTCATGGTGTCCTTGATTTCTTGGATATTTTGTGTCAGGAATTTTTCAGATGTAGAATTTTCTTTGATGATTGCTTCAAGTTCTACAATTGTATCTTCTACTCCCGAGATTTGTTTGTCCATCTCATGAACTCTGTTAGACTAGCTTACCTCTGCATTTTATGCTTTCTTCTCTAAGTTCTCTCATTCCTGACTTTCTTCTGTCTGTGCTTTGTTTCCATTTTCATATTCATATCTTGAACTGTTTTACTGATTTCCTTCATCTGATTGTTTATATTTTCCTGAATTTCTTCTGGTGCCTCTCTATAGGCTTCATTAATGTTTTCAATCTGTTTGGCTACATCTTCCTGCATTGGCTTATGGATTTTATTCTTTTCCTCCATTATCATCTTCATTACTAAGGATTTGAGATCATTTTCTTGTGTTTCAATTTTGTTTGAGTTTTCAGGGTTGATACCTGTGGCATATCTGTGATCTGGAGATGCTCTTATTGTTTTGGTTTTGTTGTTTGTGTTTTTCACACTGGCCTTCAGTCATCTTGCTGTGTCTGACTTTGGGAGGTAGTTTCTGGTGTCCTTTACTAGTGTTGAGAGTAGTTCATTGGTGAATGTAGATAGATCTCACCTGTGGGGAATCAGGGAACCCTTCCCTGAATAGGGCAGATGACTTGGTTTCACCTCCTGGGGCCTTTACTTCACACCCTGATCTCCCCACTGGCTCAGCAGAGGCTAGTGCAGGTGATCAGCAGCCCAAGGATCACTTCAAGGTAGTGTGGATAAAGCCGGTGATCCTGCCTTTGACTGGGATTTTAAAATCCTGCCCTTGGGCACTGGGGCTTTGGGGGCCTAGGCTCAGTCCACTCTAGAGTGGCAGAGCCCCTGCTGGATTGTAGGGATTGCTTAGGATTCTGCCTGATTTGTCCTAGCCGTGGGGCCTAGGTTCAGTCCTGCTTGAGAGAGTAGATACTGCCCCTTTGCTTGTGGGTGTTGTCTGGCCTTCTGCCTGATCCCTTCAGGTGGATTCAGTCCTGTCTGCCTGGGTGCACCCAGGAACTCCTGCTTGGTTGTGGCAGCTGGTCAGGCTCTGCCAGAGCATATGGGAATTGCTCCCTGGGTTGGGATAGATGGCTAGGTTTCTGCCAGATCCCCTCAGGCTGGTTCAGTCCATCCTGAGAGCATGAGAGCCCCTGCTGAGCTGTGGTGGCTGGCTAGGCAACTAGCAGATCCATTCTGGCCATATCACTTCTGCCCAAGTGTGGAGGAACAGTTCACTGAGATAGCTGTCTGCGTTTCTCCCCAATCTGCTCAGATCGTGCCACCTTTGATCAGTCAACCCTAGTGTGGGCCTAAGACGTGAATCTAAAAGGGATCAATGCTTTTCAAAAACAATAGAAAGACCCTGTTTTTAAGGGAGAAGAAAAATGTTCTCTGTGCTGCTGAAGTAGAAAGGAAGACATCTTTTAAAGAGATTAACTACGTCAGCACTTGCATGCAGCCTTGCCCAGCTCCTGATGATTTGCATGTGCCCAGAGCACAACCCACTGCCTTGAGTACATTTTAAAAAGCCAGTCAACCCCTCTAGAAGGGTCAGTCCCTAACACAGCATGGAAATGAGGGTCTCTGCCCAGTTCCTGGGTCTGCTGATGCTCTGGCTCCCAAATAAGGATGTTTTGCCTTTGGAAAGCAACACTGTGATTAGTATTGCTTGTTTTGTAAGGTAATTCTGTCACATTATTATTAATTGCATGGGTGTTTGTTTTTAATTTTCTTTATTCAGGTGCCAGATGTGATATCCAGGTTACCCAGTCTCCATCCTCCTTATCTATATCTGTGGGAGAAAAAGTCACCATGAATTGTAGAGCAAGCCAGGATATTAGCAAATATATGTCCTGGTATCAACAGAAACCAGGGGAAGCCCCTAAGCTACTGATCTATGGTGCATCCACTTTGCAATCAGGAGTGCCCTCCAGGTTCAGTGGCAGTGGGTCAGGGACAGATTATTCCTTTACCATCAGCAGCCTGGAGCCTGAAGATGTGGCAGATTACTACTGTATGCAAGGTTATAGCTTTACCACAGTGATAGAAGTAATGACAAAAACCACTCACAAAAGCAGAAGTGAGAGTGTAAGCTGCCCCAGACTCTTATTTCTTCTCTTATCTGATGATAGCATTTTCCATGTGCAGTCAGGATCTGAGGGTAACCTGGAGGCTTTTGTTAATGGCTCAAGGAGGTTTCTATGCACACAAGTCTCCATCATATCACCACAGTTTTAGAGGTATGGAAATACATCTCATGATTCCTTAATAATAGATGTCTACACACCTGACATATACAGGTGTCAGTTGAGATACATAAAGGATAACAGAAGCCACCCTAAATATTTAAAGGAATGATTGTTTTAATAAAGAAAGATAGAGTATAGTAATAGCTATTAACTGGCTTGGGATCTCTTGAAATTACAGAAGTGGAATTCTAAATAGTAATCTCAGCTGTTCTCTCAGAGGACAGAGCTCTCTACATGGAATGTTTAGGCTGTGTAACCTTGCTGTGTTCAGAATTCTAGTACTTCCATTCAGTGCTGACAGCAGAAAACATAGCATGGTTGCTATTACTGAATTGTCAGTAAACTATAGACAAGGGATAGATTCCTAATATCCTAATGTATTCTTTGAAGTATTATAAGTCTAGGATTATAGTAAATAAACAACAGGAGTAAAAGAGCTTTAACTAAGCCATATAATTAACAGAAATGGAAAATTTGCATGAAATATTTCTGCAATGCTAATTATCAGACTAAGTAAAATTAACAAATACTACACTATAAATATATGCTACAAATATAACACTAATTTCTATTAATAGATGTAAGTCTTGTGGCTTAAATTTGCCAAAAAAATTATGCATCTAGTTCTGAGTTAGATTCTTTGTCTACAATTACAAGAACTAAAATTTACAAGCACTACAGATAGTATACACTTAACAAGACCTCTATGTTAAGTTGATACATTCTGGTTAATGAGTTGTATACTTTATACAAGTTAATGCCATATTCATCATTTAGGAATTTCTTCCATCTTTGAGCTATGGTATGCTCAGAAAAGCAGTTCTCAAGGACACTTCAAATTATATCTTTTTTGTTTTGTTTTGTTTTTTATATATATGGGGCTCAGATCTAAACAGAGAATTCTCCACAGAGGAATATCAAATGGCTGAGAAACACTCAAAGAAATAGCGTTCCTAATTCTGCAAGTCTTTAGTACAGTTCCTCATGTTTATTGACCCCAAACAAAAACAAAAGTATTTTTATTTCTACCATAACTTTGCTACTGTTATAAGTCATGTTGTAAATATTTTTGAGATAGAGGTTTGACAATAGGGTCATGACCCACAGGTTAAGAAGCATTGATGCTCTATCTATCTATCTATCTATCTATCTATCTATCTACCTATCTATCTATCTATCTCTCATGCACATGTACACAGAATTATCTCAACTTTCTTATTCAGCTTTCTGATATTGTATATGAAGGAAAGGAAAGTTTTCATAAAATAGAGAGAAAACACATTAAAGAAGTGTGTCATGAAGCACATGGTAGGGTTTGAATAAATATTGAATGTTTATATGAAAATGAATCTTGCTAGTAATATATATATGTTTTCCTATTGTATGATATCCAAAGGTATATAAATAGACTATTGTCATATACTTTCTTTAAAGATATATACTTTGTTGTCAATACCTGATTAGATCTTCAAGGCACTCACTCACATATTTATCACTGGTTAATAGAGGAGATATTCAGTCAACAGAACACAAAGGTTATTTCAATGAAATCTCCTAAGGCAAGATTTGAAAATGGAACCAGAGGCCTTAAACTCATAATTTACTGTCACCATAAAGAACAACCTACAGGAGACACATGCAGACTGAAAACGAAAAAGTCAAATACACTTCTAACCTCTACTTCATATCCTTATGACCTTTATTAGTACCTTAGTTTTACTGTTAAGTTCTGCACTTTTCTGTCCTCCTGAAATTCAAACTGAATTTCTCATCCATCTTCCTCTCCCTTTCTCTCCCCTCCCTAACTCTCTCTCTCTCTCTCTCTCTCTCTCTCTCTCTCTCTCTCTCTCTCTCTCTCTCTCTCTCTCTTTCTCTCCCTTCCCTCTTTTTATATTTTTCTTCTGGATTTCAATAGTAGTACACTTGATTTTCCCTTATTTTTGCTTATATTTTCCATTATTATAATGTGTTGGTTATATTCTTTGTCTATACCTGTTTTTCTCAGGTTATTTTTGTTCTATTCAAATAACTGAAGAAGCATCCATATACAATAAAGAAGCAGGGTGTTTTTTCAGAGATAAAGTGGAATTTTATGACAGATTCACAGCAAAATACTAGATGTAATAAATTGAAATTACTCAAAGTTCAATGGTTACTTCCCAGGCCTTTATTCTGTTGGTCTGAGAGGAGGGGAATTTGGTTGCTAAGGGGTAGACTGTGTAATTTTGGCTGATAGGCTTTGTGCAGTGCATATACCTTTCCCCTGCTGCATCTGATTGTGACTGAAATGCATGGCAATTCATGCCCAGATGCCAAATGGTAAATAGAAGATTTTCCCTAAAATTTTACTTGGAGCAAAGAGTTTGTATCATGTATCCAAAACCGGTCATGGTCTATTTGAGAAACTGCCAGTATCTTATTATATCTTTCAAGAAGGATTTGTTAACAAGGACATCACTAAATACTGATATGATGCCATAGTTGGAGTAAAAGCCAACTAGGAATGCTCAGTATGGAAGAAATAGTCTTTCCTGGAAAAGAATACACCCATTGGTTATCCATCACCAAATGGTAATCTCTGAACAAGTAACGTTACAAATACCTTGCATTGCACTTACATAATTAGAAATATGTATTAATATACACATGTACATACATATCTGTAACAACGATTAATTAAAAAAGAGGCCATGAATTTAAGAAAAGACAAGGAGTTATGTGTGAGGTCTTGGAGAGACAGAGAAGAGAGAAAAAAGTAAATTATTATCTGGAAATGCCAAAAAGGACCTGTAGATGGCAGCCAAACATCACAATAAGCAGAGTAGGTCTTTTTGCTTTTGTGTTAACTCACTCATTATGATCATCCCTAGTCCCATTCATTTGTCCACAAATTTCAGGATTTCCTTGTTTTTAATAGCTTAGTAGTATTCCATAGTGAAAATGTACCACAGTTTCTTTATTCATTCTTCAACCAAGGGGCATTTAGGCTGTTTCCAGGTTCTGGCTATTATGAATAAGGCTCCTATGAACATGGTTGAGCATACATCCTTGTTGTGTGGTAGAGCATTTCTGGGTATATTCCAAGGAGTGGAATAGCTGGGTCTTGAGGAAGCCCTATTCCCAGTTTTCTGAGAAAGTGCCAGATAGATTTCCAAAGTGGTTGTACAAGTTTGCATTCCCACCAGCAATGAAGGAGTCTTATATACTCATTTATAATTGGGCACTAGGCCAAAATGCATGTCCCACAAAAAGTCTTCACTTACCAGGAGATTGGGATAGATGTGAGGACATCCTACTGAAACTCTAAGTAAGAGAAATATAGGAGATGGGGAAATAGAAGGACCCAGAGGGTCCTAGAAACCTACAAGAAGAACATCATGATGGGTGGATCGGCGCCCAGGGGGTCTGCTCAAACTATTGCACTAACCAAAGACAGTACAATAGTAAATATCGAACCCCTAATCTGATCTACCCAACAGAGAGATCATTCTCCACAGTTATGTGCAAAGTTGGGACTGACTTTGACATGAACTCTGGTGCTCCATATTTGACCACCTCCCCTTGGTGGAAAGGCCTGGTGGCACTCAAAGAAAGAATAAGCAGGCTACCAAGATGAGACTTGATAGCTTATGACCATAGAGTGGAGGAGGAGGTCCCCCTCAGCCATAGACCTAGGGTAGTGGAATCGGGTGAAAGTGGGAGGGACAGAGAAATGGGAGGATACAAGTGATGGGATAACAATTGAGTTGTAATCTGAACTAATTAAAAAAATTAAAAATTAAAAAATAAGCATAGTAGGTATGTTGAGCTAGTGAAAAACTTAAAGTGGCATTGTCAAGTTGTCACCAATTAGTCTTGCAAGATTGAACATGGTCTGCAGTCTGACTAAAACACTCTGGAAGGATATTTGGGCTGCTAAATTATCAGGATGGATAGAGAGGTCATTTGTTCAGTTAACTAATGCTACTAAGTCTCTTTTCCATATTCATGGATGTTATTGAAGCCTTAGCAAAGCCTTTCTCTGTTTTATGTCTTTGTTTTCTCTATCCCTCCTTCTCTTTATTTATGGAGTGAATTGTATGAGTGCTCTTTACCTTCTCCTTAGTCTATGGGTTAGAATTATGCAATTTTAATTTTTTCCATAATGAAACACATTATTTAGTATGCTAATTAAAATGTATGGCCTGGACATTCTAGGGGGAGCATCCTTAATTCCAGCTCTTAGGAGCCACAGACAGGCAGATTCTATAAGTTTGAGGTAAGTCTGGTCTATGCAGAGAGTTTCAGGGCAGCCAGGGCAACCTAGTTAAAGTCTATCTCAAATGAAAAACCACAAACGTGGACACAGCAATTTTTTTTATCCCAATGATGACCCAAATTTGAATAATCTTCATCTTTATTTATACATTATACATTTATACATTTTAATTAGCATACTAAATAATGTGTTTCATTATGAAAATAAACTTTTTCATTTCCATTATTCTCTCATCCCCTCCCTGCTGTGGAAAACATTTTTTTCTCAAAAGTTTTATCTCCATTCAATTTTTTAAATATCAAACATGTAGAATATTTTATTATATGATCTGCAAAATAGTTTGATATGATTCTAACTTTGTGTCCCAGTTATAGACTAAAAATATGGCCACTATCCATGATTCTAAATGAGTTTCTTTTCCTTTTGACTAGTTATTCCAATGTTATAATCTGAAAAGCTGACACTGAGAATTCTTAGTTGCCTGTGATTTAAAGCCTGCATCAAGGAAACTTCTCTTTACAAGAAAAGGAGTTCATAACAGAAAACTACAACCCATGAAAATACAGAGTTGTAGAACCCAGACACAGGAGATACATCCACAATACTTGTTTCACAGCCAAGGCTCTCGGATCATTGCAGAAGAGGGTGTGGAAAGAAGATCAGTGGATTTACTGTGTCTCCTAGGAATATCAGATGCTGCTCCCAAAATGCACTCATCAATAGGAATTCCTAAACATTGGCCACAAAAATACAACAATAATAGGCATGTTAATATGAATAGGAGAAAGCCCAGGAGTTCTCATACATATACTTCTGTGTTTGTTTTATAGAATATTTTCTATGGTTCTATTTCACAGTTTCTCCCAAGAGAAGTTTCCCTGATGCAAGGTGAGAACACAGTCATGTATTGGGGAATGTCTCAGTGGTTGCTAAGGTTTGTCTATCATTGCAGCCTCTTGCCTCCCACCCAGACAACTTTGCAGTAGCCAACTCTGAGAAACACAGTAGGATCTCTGAACCAGTTGACAGCCCACTTGAAGCCACCCAGACTTTTAGAAAAACAGCTGATGAGTTTGTGCTATAAACTGATAATGACAAGCTTTTATTTTCTCACTACTCCATAAACTCTTCTTCAATAAAGATGTTTTTGTGTGAATTCTATAGCACCATAGCCATTGACCACACAGTATATATGTCTACTGAGCACATGATGTGTTGCAAGCACAAATAAGTTATCTAATTTATAATTTAATCAAAATTCATAATTTCATGTGTGGCTAATATTAACCTCATGGGTCAACATTGCTTTAGAATTAGTAGTTAGCAGTCTCATCAAGGCAGTTGAGTGGTTCATTGTTGCATAGGGTCTACCTTATAGTCACTGTTATTGTACTCAGCAGAGGCAATGGCAGGTTCCATCACATCAGTCCCACAGACACTGAGCTGTGAGGGATGCTGGATTACTTTTTGTACATTTGATAAACTTTTAGACCAGCTTATTTTATATCTGGTTGTACCACTGTATGTAGGAGCTTCTGTCATTCACCTACTTTGCTTACATTGGTGTTTCCAGTGATGAGGATTATGACAGAAAAATAATATCTCATCTTTTCTGAGATAGGGCACGTTTTCTTTGCTTTAGGAGGCACTCCAAATCTGAATCTCATTTAAGAATGTAGCCACATCCCATAGGTTTTAGTGTTTTGTGTTTGTGTTTTTATTTGTGTTACACTATTTTATAGCTTATTTACTGATCCCTCTTCTGCACCATTTAATAATAAATGTTTCTGTCATATTGATGCTTTATTCTGGTGTCCTTCTGTTTTGACTCAAAATTATTTCCCACTTTTATTATATATGATCATTTGAGTATATCATATCCTAAATTACTTGCTGTGCAATGCAAATATGTGAGTCTGATCCACAGAACACATATAAAATATATTCAAGCACTATGGCAAGTGGTTGTAAACCCAGCCATTTGAAGCAGAAACAAGCAGATCCAGAGGCCTCAATGACCAATCAATGTAATTTACTAAGCAAGCTCCAAGTAACAGAGACTTCCTATTCAAAAACAAATAAGAAAGCAAAAATAATGTAAAGTGTATCTTAGAATCAGCCCTCAAGGTTGACCTATGACATTCACATTTTCAGGTGCACACACATATGCACACAAACATATTCACAGTATTTCTTCACCATCACTTGCACTCAAAGTATTTGAGTGTTTAATGTTATACTGATATGTCTAAATGGATACAGTGTTAAAGAATTAATGATGTCCCTATTCTAATACTAATCTGTTCTATGCACTTCTAAGTAAAATACTGAATATTCCCTCTATTTTTATTTTGCTATATATCTCTGTTTAGTTTTTTAATGCATATTTCCTATACTTTTATAATTCTGAGAATTGATTCATAGATCTTCACAACTTATTTATTTTCCAGGTGATTAAGTTTATGTTTGGAGCAGTTTAGTCCTGTTGAATCGGGTCTTTTATCATATGTTGACTTCCACTGTGTTCATTGCCTCTTTTATTTTTAACATTATATCATTATCCTAGTAGAACTCAAATTTGCTCTTCTCCAAGTGCCTGTCTCTTGACCCTTCTCAGGCTATCATTTTCCCCACTGGAATGCCCTTTTGACACCTTCCATGAGAAACTCCTTCTACTTATCATGTAAGTTGTAGATAATCTAATTTTACGTTCTATCTGGTTTGCTGTCTCAACCATTTTCAAATTGGTTGTTGATTTTCCTCCTGTGATTCAAATAATACTTTCTCTTATTGTGTGGGATTCGGAAAGTGAGATTTGACAATTGTTTGGTTCATCTCATTCTGGGTTCTAAGCACCTAAAATAGAAGCTTGTGACCTATTCTAAAAACTGTAAATCTTTCCTCTTTTTCTCATAATATATCTCCATGCCTATCAAGTTCCTCTCCAAACTAGGTTAATTCCTTTGTAGTTTTGATGACAATTTATTTTGTGATTTAAACTAAATATAAAATTAAAGCCTTTCAGGAACCATCCTGGCTTTGGTCCATGGGTAACATCTCTTGTCATTAACTTTCACTGTTGTCAGAGAGCTTATTTAAGAAAAATTCCCACAACAAATTTACCTTAATAACAATTTTCAATTACCACTCAGAGCCTGTGTTCTATCTCCATCCTACATATGTTTTCTATCTTTAGTATACTAAGCATGGATTTCTTCCTCTGGACAGATTCTCAAATCCAGTCAGAACTCACTTGGTAACATAATAGCAGTGCCACTACTGTGGAGGTGGGTATATCTTGCTTTTCAGGTTAAGCTAGTAGATGGTAGGATTCCTAGAAGGATACGACTATCAATGCATTCTCTTCCCCAAAGACAGCACAGCCTTTCTCAGGACTATGAAATCTAGCTAGAAGGACAGAAGGAGGACCTAATTATCTTCCACTGTTATTTCTCTACTGTGCATCTAAAGTACTCAGTGTCAATGAGAAGTATGGTTGTATCATCCAGTTCTGGTAGACAAATAAAACAATGACAGTACACTATAACAGTTGGGTAACCCTGGGTCCTCCCTGATTAATAATTCACATCAATGCATTTACTCTGTTACTGGGAATTTTTTAATAATGCAATTTTGGACTAGCTTTCTATGACCATATGGAGTACTTTCCTTCAAACTATTTTTATTTAATAAATTATAGATGTGTTAGGAGATAGTAGATTTCAATGTCGCACCTTCATATCTATAGCTCATTGTATTGGGGGATTTGTTTCTTGAGGGTGTTTTTAGTATTTTATGTATTCTAGATATTAACCCTCTCAGATGTACAGTTATCAAAGACTTTCTTCCATTCCAAACAATGACATTCTAATGAAATGACAGCTAGCTTTAATGTACAGAAACATTCTAGCTTCAGGAGATCCTTGTCAACTGTTGGCCTTATTTCTTGAATGATTACTTGCATTGTCTATTTTAAAAAATAAATCCATTTATTTTTTTCATTTACATCCCAGTCATAGCACCCTCTCTCCTTTCCTACCAGATTTATTCTCACTTTCTCTTCCCCATCCTCCTCCTCTATTCCTCAGAAAATGGAGCCCCATCCACTCATCCAAGCTCATCATTTCTTATCAGAACTGAGCACATCCTCTTCCCCTATGGCCAGGCAAGGGGAAGTGATCAAAAATCTGGCAACAGAGTCCATGTCACAGACATCCCTTGCTTTGCTCCCCTTACTAGAGGACTCAGAAGAAGCCTTATCTGCTCATCAGCTAGTCCTTCTTGGTCCTTCATTAGTGCTTCAATCTCAGCAAGCCCCTTTGGGTTCTGGATATCTAGCTATGTTGGTTTTCTTGTGGAGTTGCTGTCACCTCTAGGTCATTTTATCCTTCCCTTCACTTTTCCAGAAGACTCCCTATGCTTCACCAATGTTTGGCTGTGAGTTTCTGCATTTGTTTCAAACTATAGCTGGGTGGAGCCTCTCAGAAAGCAATTCTCCTAGGTTTCTGTCTGCAAGTGTAGCAGAGTATCATTAATAGTGTCAGGGATTGCCTCTCTTCCATAGAGGGTCTTGGATTGGGCCAGGCATTGGTTAGACATTCCCTCAATTTCTGATCTATCTGCTTTATCTTTATCCCTGAACATCTTGAATGCAAGGTAAATTTGGGGTCAAAGTTTTGTGGGTCAATTGTTGTTTCCCTCTCTCCACTAGGAATCTTTTCTACTTTTCTACTTTTCCATCTCCATTGAGCCTTGTTACAGGAGTCTCAGCTAGAGTGCCGCTAATATCCACCCAGGGACTTACCCTGTATGAGATCTCCAGCTTGTCACCGAGATGCCCCTGCACACTGTTTCTCTTTTCACTGCAGTCCTTCTGTACTCCTGCCCCTCTCCTCAGGTCTGATCTCCATCCTCATTTCTATCTGTGATGGCTCTAATACCTTCTTCCCTCTCTTCAAACAGTATCCCTGTCTGTTCTTCTTCCTCCTCTGAGTGAGATGTTATCATTCTCCCTTGGGTCCTTCTTGCTAATTGTCTTTTTTGGGGGGGTCTCTGCAATATTGTATGTGTATCCTATATTATATGGCTAAAACCTGCTTATAAAAACATCAGTTTCCTCTTGTATAAAAACGATAAACAGGCTGAGAAAGAAATCAAAGAAACTACACACTGACACAATGGAATACTACCCAGCTATTAAAACAAGGAAATCATGAAACTATCTGGCAAATGGTTGGAACTAGAGAAGATCATCATAAGTGAGGTAAGTCTGATCCAGAGAGACACACATTGTCAATTTTCTATTGCTTTAAAGAGACATGATGGGCAAGGCAACTCTTATAAAAATATTTGTTTGGGGGCAGGCATACTATTTCAAAGTGTCATTCCATTATCATCATGACAGGGAGCATACAAGCAAGCATGGACTGAAAAGATGAACATCCTGATGCACATACAGCAGGGAAAGAGAGAACACTGTTCATATCATGGGCTTTTGAACCTCGAAGCCACATGGGTGCCTACGAACCAACTTTGCTCCTTTGCAAAACTTTCCATTGCATTTAACTGGAAAACAACTTTACCAAACACTTAAGGTAAGTTTTGGGATAAATATGAATGGGTTTCCTCTTTGACTTCTTTATAAACATACATGTTGTAAGTACAAAGGAAGTTTGTAGCTTTTGTTAGTTGTGTGCCCTACTATGTTGCTTAAATTTTTGTCAGATTTATGAGTATTCAGCTTGTTTTTTTATGATCTGTTATGTATAGGAACACATTATCCTCAAATACTCTGTTTCATCTCTTTTTTCTCTGAATCCTATTTGTTAATCTCTTTTCTCTTAGTGTTGCACATAATTTTACAGAGGGCAAGAGAATACTTTGCATCACTAACAATCAATTTGAGACACACAAACTGCTGTTGAATATTAGAAAGAAAAATGGTTCCTATTCACATTATTTGGCTGGAGAGCAAGAAAAAAGTGTAACATCCATCAGCTGATATGAACAGATGCAAGGACAGAGGTAAAGACTGTGAAATAACAACTTGGTCTTATGGGGCACAGCTCTGGATGCAACTTAGGTACAGCAATTTTAACTGGCAAATGAAGTCTGCCCATAGGAAAGCAGTACTGTTACAAATGTATATCTCAGTGACCACTTGTTATGTTTAATACAGGAAGTTAGTGACAATGATGTTGTAAAATTTAACAAAGTACGAGTTCTTGGTTGTATTACCTGTAGTGTCCATTGGTATTTTTCAGGTGTCTTCTATGAGAGGGATCCTGGAGAAGTCTTTTATTCCATTTCCATTCTGGTGTGATGTTAAGGGGAACAGAGAGCACAGAGCTGAGATAAAGAACGTCTGATGCTTGGAAAGTTCTGCTCCATTTTTAAAAATCTGTTGGCCCTCTAGAGAGCCAACATTAGTAACTGTGAGACATGTGGAATCCCTTGGGAGGGGCATTATGCAAATCAGATTCAGAAAAGAAAAAAAGTAACTAAGGCATTTGCCCTCCTAGTAAGGAAAGAAATAAACAATTAATGAAGGAAAGCCTTCTACTCTCCATGCATATATTATGAGAGTTGATACATTATCTTAGAGCTCTGTGGCCAAAGCCTCACTTTCAGAAAAAAAAGATGGACTGTGGATTTGAAGGATGATGTGTTCCCAATTTCATTTTGACTGACAACTAATGCCTTAAGATGTTGAAATATGTGAGATTTGTTATCTTTATTTAATGTGTTCTGGTGCTGTGTCTGTGTATATGTTGGTGCACCATATGAACACAATACCTTAGAATATAGCAGAATGGCTGAGTAATACTGGAACTGGAGTTATAGAAAATTGTGAACACTCAGATTGGTGCTGAGAATCATCCCATGTCCACTAGAAGAGCACCCAGTGTACTTAACAGCTAAGCCATCTCCCTAGCCTGCTTACTCAGGATTTTAGTGTTATAATCTGATAAAAATTTTCTTGCCAAAATAATTCCACATTAGTGTGTGTGCGCGAGTATGTGTGTGTGTGTGTGTGTGTGTGTGTGTGTGTGTGTGTGTGTGTGTGCGTGTTTGACACCCATTTGTATGAATCGCAGCTGTTGCTATAATTCTGTTACTCAGAGAAAAAGTTATTTTTTATACGAGTCATGAGAAAAAGTCCCTTGTCTTTAATTTTAGGCCTGGGGAAGAGGACAGAGATTTAGAATATGGGACAGTTTCTCTGAACACTATTTGGAAATATTACATAGACATTTAACTCTTGGCAAAGAGAAACACTCTCAGCACCTGGAAACACCAGAAGGAGCACTTGGGGCAGCTTGATATCTTCTGCTTTCCTCCAAGGTTTATGACATGGGTTGAATCACTGTGGGAGGAATATTTGAATGTTGTTGACAGTAATAATTTGCAACGTCTTCAGCCTGCAGGCTGCTTATCTTGATCGAAAACTGTGTACCAGACCCACTGCCACCTAACCTTGAAGGGACCCCATCTGCCAAGCTAGTTGCAGCATAGATCATGAGCTTAGGAGATTTCCCTGGTTTCTGCTGATACCATGCCAACCACTTAGCAATACTCTGACTTGCTTGGCATGTAATGGTGACACTTTCTCCTAGAGATGAAGACAGGGAGGCTGGAGACTGGGTCATCTGGATGTCACATCTGACACCTGATATTCAAAAAAAATTCACACAATTAATACTGATATAAGACAACTTCCAGAGATACCATGGAGTGCTGACCACACTTAGTCCAAACAATTTCCAATGCTATCTTCCTTACCTATACCCCAAAGCAGCAGCAACCCAAGGATCTGAGTGAGGGCCTTCATGTCAGTGTGTGACCTGGCTGAGACTAACTCCAGAACAGGGTGTGACCTGGCAATGAAGTAGCCCTCAGAGAAGTAGGCTGTGCTCTGGGCACATGCAAATCAGCAAAGGCTGTATAGACACATAGGACTGCTCTGGTCACTGACTCGTTACAGGCCTCTTGTGTCTCAGATCAGACAGACAGTAGAGGTTTATTTGTAGCAAATATGCTTCTCTTAGGACAACAAAACAGAATCAGTCTATGAGCTGAATTTTATTTGGATTTCTGTCATACTCAGTATAGAATGGCCTTGTTAATTTTCTCTGCATGGCAGAAACTCTAATATATGGTACAATTTTATAAAGTACTAAATTTTGGCTGTGAGCCTAGACTTTAATAGCTGAGACATCTCCATTTTAGAATCTAACAAAATAGACCTTCAACCGAAATTAGTCAAATGAGATGAGGAAGGACAGTATACTCATCAAAGGAAAAATACATCAAGACAATAGCTCAATTTTAAATATCTACACCCCAAATTCAAGGGCATCCATATTTATAAAAGAAACAGTACTAAGTCCTAAATCACTTTTCAAACCCAACAAATTAATAGTGGAAGACTTCACCACTCCACTCTCAACAATGGGCAGGTCACTAAGGAGGAAACCAAGCAAAGAAATAATGAAACTAATAGACATCATGAATCAAAAGGACATAAAAGATATCTACAGAACATTTCAGCTAAACACAAAAGAATATGTCTTAGGGTAACAATGCTTCCTGACTTACAAATATGTCTGTCACACATATTGGGACAGAAGGCTAAAGATGATGCTCCAACATTGTAGAGAATTTTGGATGACTATTCAGGTAGCAAACTGTCTCTGTCATCTTCTCATTTGGGTAGCTGCTAACCTACACTCCCGGTATACTCAGGTAATCAATTGCATTCCTTCTCAAGTCTCTGATGGGGCTGGGGTCAGATGGTAGGGGAGGAGGCCCCCATGTCAGAAGTCTAAGGGAGGGTACTGGGGCCAGTGAGGGAAGGAGGTTGGGAGCAGGAAGATGGGAGCAAAGAGATGGCAATTGGGATGTAATATGAATTAATTATAATAAATAAAAAATAAAAAGCAAAGTGTTCAACATCCTTAGTCATCAGAGAAATGCAAATCAAAAGACTGTGATTTCATCTTATACCCATCAGAATGGCTAAGATAAAAAACAAAAGTGACAGTACATGGTGGCCATGATGTGGAGAAAGGGGGACACTTCTCCATTGCTAGTGTGAGTACAAACTTGTACAACCACTCTGGAAATCAATCTGGCATTTTCTAAGGAAATTGGGAAAAGCTCTACCTTAAGGCCCAGCTATACTACTCTTGGGCATATATGCTCCATCAAACAACACAGACATTTGCTCAACTATGTCATAGAGCCACTTTATTCATAATAGCAGAATCTGTAAACAAACCAGATGTTCCTCAACTGAAGATTGGATTTTTAAAAAACTTGTAGTACAATTACACTCAGGAATACAACTCAGTTGTTAAAAACAAGGAAATCATATGCATTTTCCAGTCAAATGGATGGAACTGGAAAATGTCATCCCATGTGAGGTAACCCAGACCCAAAAAGACACATGTGCTATGTATTCATGTATAAGTGGGTTTTACCCATATTACACAGGATAACCATGCTACAGTTCACAGACCCAAAGAAGGTAAGTAACATGAGGAAACCATTGGAAGATATTTAAATCTCACTAGAAATGGAAATAGAATGAACAGAGGAAGGAGTTAAAGGGAGGGAACATGGTTAAGAGAGGGATCATGAAGAAAATAGTAATGGAATAACCCTGGAAGAAACGGTTTATAAAAACATCAGTATTTTATGGTACTAGTTAATCTTTTCAAGTAAATAATCTTGTTTTATTTATTAATGACAGATCAGTTAATCAAGAACTACTTCCACTAAGGCTAGACAAGGTCATTGGTTTTTTCCTTTCCACCTGAGCATATGAGCTCTTTTCCTAGAATCAGCTGGCATTATATCTTTATACAGTGTTCCTGTGAGGCTTTGATTATTGCACCTGACTTCTGTCCCCTCTAGGCACATGTTATCGTCTTTATGGAATATTATCTCTTAGAAATAATCATTCATGTTCTTGAATGTACAGTGGATCCTAAACTTGCATATGCTATGGCACCATATCTCTTCCAGATATTAAATTGTCTCTAAATTTAGATTTAAGGTAGAATAACACAAATTATGTGGTGAGAGAAGCATGTAATAAAGTGAAGGTAGGAGTTACACATGGGGAGTTCTAGCCATATGGTGCTCTAGAGTATATACCCACTGAAAGTAAGAACATGATGGCCTTATTATGATATTTAATGAGAGTTTGAATGGGAGGAGTTTTACATGTGAAGAAAACCATTCCGAAAGATAGAGATCATGCAAAATGAGAATGACACCCAATCAGGGAATGAAAGTGGTATGTATGTAAATATGTTCAGAAACTAATAGATCTGAAAATCAATGAAAGGGCAACTCAGAAGTATGTATCCATAGTTTTTACATTGAAGGATATATCAAAGCTTCTAATGTAGAGATAAAAGATATGCAACCTATCCTATTATATCTTTAATATATACTTTATGTATTAACACCATATTTATTGTATCTTTTAATTACACAATAAAATCGTGCACACAAACCTACAGAATCTATTGAAATTGTAATTTATTTTCAAGTTGACATCAACTGCCTTGAAAAACAGACTTGATAAACATAAGTTTTTAACTTGGATATTATGCTGACTATCACTGAAATTATAATGAGGTTTCAAAGATGTGGGGTTTTATATATATTATTTTTTTGCCTGCATATGTGTCTGATCCCCACAGAAGTCAGAGGAGGGTGTTGGATCCTGAATCCCCTGGAATTAGAGTGTAAAACATAGCTTGAGGCTGCCGTATATCACATTTGTATCTGCAAACATTGAATTTTAAAGTCTAAGTTATACAATATTCTCAATTTACCCTTTAGGTATCAGAACACAGTCCATCTTCCAAATTTCAAATATATACAACTTTCTTATAGTAGTGCTTGTTCATTAGGAACACTTATCTACAAAATGTTGTACATTTTGAAGAATTCAATAAGATACTATCATCAAAATTCCCCATTCCAAGAAGAGATAGTAGTGAAGCCTATTTTCAGTATTTTGTTTTCCCTCCTGGAGACAGTCTCTGATGCACAACTACTCTAGGTCACAGCAGTTTATCTCCCATAAACTTGAAACTTTATGAAAATATGAATTCTAAAGCCATGCATATCTTTTCTAACACCCAGTGATGTTCTCCTAATGATCAGTACCCATGTCAGGAAATCGAATACACAGATTTGAAATATTCATCTGCACAGAATGACAAAAACATGGGGATTGAGCTGGGTATGGTGTCACATGCCTTTAATTCCAGCAATCTGGAAGCAGAGACAGGCTGATCTCTGTGCATTCAAGCTCACCCTCATCTACAAAATGAGTCCAGCACAGCCAGGACTACAAAATGAACAAAAAACAAACTAACTAAAAGATGGGGGTTTGTGGTTGTCTTATTACAATATCTCTGTCTATATGTGTTCTCTTCTGCTTAAGGCCCTTGAGTGAATTGAGATAAACAGTCCAGCTTCCATTGCAGACATACTGAGAGATTTTCACCCATATTGCATCCTCTGAGGGGAAAGTAGTGGGCCCTGAGAATCTGAAAGTGTTTTTGTTCTAGTTTCTAAAACTGTATGAATAAAATTCTGTTCTTCTGTTGACATTAGTAAGCTCTGAATCTTGCTGTTTGAAAGAGAGCATGAGAGACTTACTACCACTGAAGTGAGTAGCGACTAAAGGAGCCACATTGGATATGCCACAAATATGAAGCTTAGGATTTGCTCATAGCTTCTGCTGGTGCCTTTGGAAGGTATCAGAGATGTCATTTGATCTGGCCCTATAGTTGATAGTGACCCTCTCTCCAAGATAAACAGCCAAGGATGCTGGAATCTGGGAGAGACTCAATCAGTACTAAGGAGGGAAAGATGAAAAGAGAGACAAGCTGGTAGAAAGCAAGATTCCAGTAAATTTTTATATGACAAACCATATGCAAAGAAGAAAAATGATGAAAAAGGACAACTAAGTAGAGAAGAATGAAAAGGGGAGGAAAGGTGAGGATGGGGAGAGGAGAAGGAAAAAAACCAGAGAAAGGGAGAAAAGGAAGAATCAAAACGTGCTTCTTGGCTAGATTTGGGTAGGGGTTTGAAGTTTACTGCACGTATGGTCCTTGGCTGGTGCCCTAGTTTGAGCAGAACCCCTGGGCCCATATATGCCCATGATAATGTTCTTGGAGGTTTCTAGGACCCTCTGGATCCTTCTATTTCCCCATTCTCCCATGCTTCTCTCATCTAGAGTCCCAATAGGATGTCCTTCCCTCTGTCTCACTGCCATGAACCACCGAGGGGGCTTCTAGCCATGGAGAACAAGGGTCCTAGGATATCAGGTGGGGACAGATTTGGCGCGACAGACAGACACGAACACAAGGGAGGTTCAATGCTGCTGCCAAAATCTTTACTTGAGCTCAGTGGTTTACACAGTCATGACAGGAACTTCTGCAAAGTACAGCAATAATCAGAAACTAAAAGTACAACAAAGTCCTCTGGCTATGCACAAGGGCCAGAGACAGACTGCGGTTAATCACCTCAGAAGATGGCATGAGCTTTTCTTAGACTTCGCAGTCAGCCAGACGAAGCTGGCTCCTTTCTCAGGCATGTTATTATTAACAGCTTTTACCCATGAGAGAAGTACAAGTCTGCACATCTATAGCCCATACGTAGATAAAGTTGTTATAGTCCTTTACACATCTTAATATTTCTGGTAGTTCCAAAACAATCCCATAGGGTGCAATTCTTTACCACCACCTGGGTGAGTTCTGTAATTATGTCATTTTTCTCTGCTGTAATTAAAGTGCACCATGAAGGTCTGGCCCTCAAGATTCTTTCCCAGGGACTCAGATCCTAATATCTTATCTTTTGACCATCCTCAGTAACCCATCATGTTAAATCCTCATCATACACTCCTATATATGGTAATGGGGGGTAGGGAGTGGTTCTTAGAGCTATGGTCCTTTGTATTTGGGTCTCTGCCACCATTTCCCTTCAATCCAGTCCTAAGTTGTCCCATTTTCTGTTTTACTGGAAACTCCCGGGACTGCTTCATTCTCCTTGCTATCCTCACATTTCTGGATATGCCTTCTCTTCCTAGAATTCTTTAGCCTATACTCCAGCTGTGGCCATTTGTCAAGTGTCTCCTGTACAGTTGCATTTTCTTTCTGTATCAACTGCACAAACACTACACCCCAAGGTGTAGTTTCATTTACAGTCATGTTTCTGGTAATGTTTAATATGAGACGTTCAGCTTACTGAGGAACTACTTCATCCACGACCACCATTGGTTCATTTCCCGATGGGCTTACATCAGGTTTCTCAGTGACTGAGATGTCCAGAGGGTAAGAACGGCCTTGCCCTGGAGGTGGACTTAATAAGAATGCATGAGTGATTATAGAACAAGGAAGGAGGAAAAGCAGAAGTAGGCCAATAACCAGGCTCTGTACACCCAGGACTCGAGATGCTCGCCTCAACAAATCCCTGGGCTTCTGCCAGGGACTCTCGCAAATCTGGTTGCCCATCACCTGATCAATGTCTGAGCATCCTCCGAGCCGATAAGGTTGCAAGTCACACAGACTCTAGCGGAGTGGGTGTGGCATCCCACTTTCCTGGTAAGTGAAAACTTTCATGGGACATATCCCTTGGGCTAGTGTCCAGATATAAGTGAGTATATACCATTTCACTCTTTCTGCTTCTGTGTTAACTCACTCATTATGATCATTTCCAGTTCAATTCATTTGTCCACAAATTTTTGGGAATTCCTTGTTTTTAATAGCTGAGTAATATTCCACAGTGTAAATGTACCACAGTTTATCCATTCTTCTACTGATGGACACTTAGGATGTTTCCAGGTTCTGGCCATTATGAATAAGGCTGCTATGAACATGGTTGAGCAAATTTTCTTGTTGTGTGATGGAGCATCTTCTGGGTATATTCCAAGGAGTGGAATAGCTGGGTCTTGAGGAAGCCCTATTCCCAGTTTTCTGAGATGGTGACAGATAGATTTCCAAAGTGGTTGTACTAGTTTGCATTCCCACCAGCAATGAAGGAGTGTTCCTCTCTCTCCACATCCTCGCCAGCATGTGGGACAGGACATTCTCCACAATTGAGTGGAGAGTGGGGTCTGACTTTCACAGGAACTCTGGTGCCCCATATTTGACCATGTCCCCTGGATGGGGAGACCTGGTGGCACTCAGAGGAAGGATAGCAGGTTACCAAGAAGAGACTTGATACCCTAGGATCATATACAGGGGGAGGAGGTCCCCCTCAGTCACAGTCATAGGGGAGGGGAGTAAGGGGAAAATGAGAGGGAGGTAGGAATGGGAGGATACAAGGGATGGGCTAACAATTTAGATGTAATATGAATAAATTAATAAAATATATTTAAAAAGAAATATCGTTACCTCAGAAGTTCATTTGACATACGTACCCTACAAAACAACCTAGGCTGAAATATGGTCAGGATCTTCCAACATTAAGCCACTTACTAAGACTCTGTTGAATATCCCATATGTTCATTACATACAGTGTACTATAGTGTACTACTTCTTTGAGCTGTGGGTTGACGTCACTCCTCTTTTGCAAGGATGGATGCTTACATTCTGAAATAAGGTTTATATTGCACATACAACCTTTAAGAGAAGTATAAAGAAAAAAATTATTTAAGCCATCTTAAAGTCTCAGGAAATTGAAAACTGTGTATGTGTGTTTGTAAAGGTGTGAAAGTGTGCCCCACATTACAAAATTTAGATGCTTTATCAAACATTTTATAATTATATACTATGAGGAGTAGGATAAGTTATGAATAAAAGTGTAAATGTTAAAAATCAAGGCAAATAATTAAATTTTGTTAATTTCTACAAATGTACAGAAATTGTGAGCTTTTAGCTTATGTGGTAAATTTCACTAAAACATGGAAAATGTAACATTCAAATAAGAATTTAGGACTTAAGTCAAATAGATGAAATTAAATTATATTGTTAGTAACATATAGAAGCCAACTAGTAAATATTAGAAAAAGTACTTATCTGTAGAACTTTTTAAAGCAACAGACTCTTAAAATATAACTTTAAAAGCAACAGAAATGTCTAGTTTATTTGGATATAGACATGAATACACATTTCTGTGGAAAAATAAGTAAATAGGTGATTGATGTATTAATAGGTAGATAATATCCTGTAGTTTACAAGACACTATGCTCAAGGCTTCTAAACACTCAGTGTTTCTAAGTATCACAATTTTTTGAAAGAAAAAAAGAAGGAAGGAAGGAAGGAAGGAAGGAAGGAAGGAAGGGAGGGAGGGAGGGAAGAAGGAAGGAAGGAACCATTAATTTGCTATTAAAAGCCAGAAATGGACTTTTTAAAAATGGGCCATTATTTTAAAATATAGTGTAAAAAGTTTTAAATGGTAAACCCTTCCATGAATGGATAATGTTCCTTTCAGAATCCATAGTTTATTTAACAGAAGTCTCAGTTTTCCAGACGTAAAAACCATCTCTATGATTGGTCTAGGCTGGTATAAGTGACTCAAATCAATGTAGGCTATTGCCGTTGCTTTTGGCTGCCAACAGAAGTGGAGGGTAAGACTGCATTTCTGAAGATACATATCATAGATATAAAACCTCAAAATGCCAATTAGATATAGATTAGTGACTGAAAATCACGAATTGCTAAAAATAAGCCCATGCTTGTAGTAACCCTGGATGCTATTACAGAACCCACTTATGAGGCTCAACACAGTGCTATCATGAGAACATAAGAATTTTAGAGACTTGTGATTAATACCTGAAAATCTTTGTGTTTAAAACACATGTGAGCAATTTGGTTCTCTATGCTTTAAGAATAAAATTAAATTCCATCTTGATACTGCTCATCTGTATGAAGACATGTCTAGAGAAATCACATTGCTTTGGATGCCCTGGTTTCTGATTATATGTATTCTTTTGTTTGTTTGTTTGTTTTTTGGTGTTTTTTGTTTTTGTTGTTGTTGTTTTGTTTTTTGTTGTTGTTGTTGTTGTTGTTTTGCTTTTGGTCCTGGTGTTTATTGAAACAATAGAAAAGCAAACTATGACAGTACTATCGGAATTTGGGTGGGCTGTTTGTCCTGGTCCTCTTCTGTGTACCATAGGGTGTTCAGCAGCTGCTTGTTCCTTGTTCACTAGATGACTCAGAGGAAGGATAGCAGGTTACCAAGAAGAGACTTGATACCCTTTGAGCATATACAGGGGGAGGAAGTCCCCCTCAGGCACAGTCATAGGGGAAGGGAATAAGGGGAAAAAGGGAGGGAGGGAAGAATGGAAGGATACAAAGGATGGGATAACCATTGAGATGTAACAAGAACAAATTAATTTAAAAATTTAAAAAAATAATTTAAAGTAAAAAGAATTAACCTACTTAAAAAGACTAGGAGGACATAAACATAGTATAGTACTACCACATGAATTGTTTTTAGTGACTACTTAGTGAAACATGTCAAATACAGCATAAAGTTAAATCAGAGATGTATTCTTTAGAATGCTTTATACAAGAGAATTAAGAATAACATTAATGATAATGACTACCATGCTATTTCATAAATGTGGAAATAGTCAGAGAACATCTATGGATGTTTCATTCAGTGATCCATGACCCCAGAAGCTTAGGCAATTTGCTATCATGCCATCTTCCTTTTAACTTCTATTAGCTGTCCTTTATTTCTGGTTATTAAGGAATATTATGCTACATGCTCCCTCTGGATAGTTTCTAAAGGTTGGTAATGGTGTCATGAAAATAAACCAACTTTTAGTTTTATGATTTCTTTATGTCAGCGATTTGTTACTGTGATACTAAGTTCTCAGAAGCAATACCTCACTTTCATCAGTAATACTGAACAATTGAAAATTTTAATATAATTTAACAGAAATATTTCTGAGAATAAATGGGGTCTATAAAATTAAATCATAAAGAGTGAATGAGAAACTATGTTAATTTGATTTCAGTAAAGAACTGCTGGGAGACATGATATCATGGTCTTATGTGATATAGCCCGTGGTAACTTAACTCACAATTTATTGAATAGCTTCATAATCACACCGATGTAATTATACCCAGTGGGTTTAAAAGGTAAAAAGACATGAAAACAGGATGATGTCTTGGCAGGAAGAGGTGAGGAAGTAAGTGAATAGAAAGAAGAATGTGAATATAATATGTTTTATGCATGTATGAAATCATCAAAAATTAATTAATATGATGAAATACTCCATGCTTCATCTAGTCATCTCTGCCTCATGAGACCATTGACAATTATTGATATTTTTCTTCTAAATGACATGTGTTTGGACTGTTACAGATTCCAGGGTTTTCATATCAGGCCTAATGAAATGCATTTGTTTCCTCAAAGTCTTTGGTGTTTGGATGATTCATTTCTCCTTACTGCTTAATAACACTCCATGCTCAGATTCATTTCAACTCCTAATGTACACTAATGAGATTTGGCAGTTGTGAGTATTATTTCTAGAATACCTGTAAAACACTGTTCAGTTTTCAAAAATATTGCCAAAGACATTTTAAATATTTTGTATGGTCTACACATGCCTATTTTAAGACTGACATTTGAATATGTGGTTTCCCTCCAGGCAATCATGTGCTGTGTGCATGTTCTCCATTGTGGCAGTGCAGCCTGCTGGAATATGACTAGTTCATTGGGATTATGATAAGAGGAGAAATTGTGGTTCTCCTGTGACCTCAGTTAGTTTTCCTAACAGTGTCAAACTCTCCCCTCTGTGGATTTTTCTTTTATGTTGTTATATCTTTCCCTGAGAAAAATCCCTAATTGTTCTCCATTTGTTTGTTGTGATACTGCTAAAATTTTTTTAAAAAGGTTTAATGGATAGTTAATGATATTTACTTTGAAAAATGATAGTTTTTTCTCTGTGTGTTCTGTAGAAAGTCATTTGGTCTTATAGTTGTGTTTTAGTCTCTTTCAGGCTGTTGGAAAGTAGATGCTTTAGGTCAAAAAGTTTTAGTTAGCTTCCTGACAGGAGGCTGAGTATCCAAAATTGTGACCCCATTTGTTTGACACCTTGGCCAGTTCCATGATTTATTTACTGTAAGTAACTGCAGTGTTCTGACACATTGCCATGCCTCCTCGGTGCCAGTGGATTTTGAACATTAGATTGAGTACAGTCATGGATAGACTAGTTTATATTCCCACCAGTGTTGCGTGTGTGTGTGCGTGTGTGTGTGTGTGTGTGTGTGTTCCATTCTGTCAACATTCCTGCCAGCATCTGTTGTCATTTCTTTTATTAATAATTCCCATTCTGACCAGGAGGGAGAGGAGATCTCAACTTGGCTTTAATTTGAATTTTGCTGAAGGCTAATGCTGAGACATTTTGTCATATGTTATTTTCCAGTTAAGGTTAAGCTTTTGAGAATTGTCTACTCACTTTGTTAACTTATTTATTGATTGTTTGCTTTCTTGCTCACTTTTCTAAGTTCCTAGATTTTAGAAATTTCTTCTTTTTCAAAAGTAAAGCTACCAAAGACTTTCTCCCATTCTCTCATTACTCAATGACTTGCTCTCTGTGCTCTGATCTGATGAGGTCCTAAATGGTGGCTACTAGAGGACCGGAATTATCTTCTTTGTTTATATTTCTATCTGGACGTGCTTTAACAAATATTTCCAGAAGCAGTTGCATATTTCAGGTTGTGCATTAATACTTTTGATACATTTGAAGTTGAATTTGTATAGTGAATTGTATGGCCGCCTTGTATCATCCCTCTACATGGGTATATTGAGTGTCACCAGGACCATTTCTTTAGGAGATTGTCTTTTCCCTAATCTTGTTTTTTTGTCTTTATCAAGAATCATGTTTCTTAATCTATGTGGGTTTAAATTCCATTGAATTATGCATCTGGGTTTTTTACAGAACCTTGCTCTTTCTGTTACTATGGTTCTGTAGTATAATGGGGAATTGATAACAGCAATTAAACTGTCTTCTCAGAATTTCTATGGCTCTCTGGGAGCTTCTGTGTGTGTATATGGATGATGGATGTTAAGATTGTTTTTACTATTTCAGTAAAAAAAAAAATGCAATTGAGGGGCTGGAGAGATGGCTCAGAGGTTAAGGGCACTGACTGTTCCTCCAGAGGCCCTGAGTTCAGTTCCCAGCAAACACATTGTGGCTATAATGTGATCTGATGCCCTCTTCTGGCCTGTGAGTATGCATACAGGCAGAGCACTGTATACATAATAATAAATTAAAAATCTTTTTTTAAAAAGTCATTGGAATACGCATGAGTATTACACTGATTTTTTTTATTACGGCAAAACCATTTCTATTTCTTTTCTTTTCTTCCTTAAGCAAATGAGAGAGACTAAAGTTATCAGCTTTTATTAAACCTAGTGTTAACATTACATATTTAAACAATTGTTAGAACTGACGTTACCATATGTGCACAACTAGAATGTATACTTAATTTAAACTAAATCATAAATATATTAATATTAAAATAGCAATAGCTTTCATCACAAAATACTGAAAAATGTTTCTGTAGGAGGTTCATCTGAAAATATTAGCTTCTCATAGGCAGGTACATGTAGGTACATGAAACCAAATTTGTCCTATAAGATTGCTTCAATGTTCTCCAATGTATTTTATACTTTTGTTTTTATTTTGTCCAATTCTATATTTTTCCGCTTTTTTATATTTTTGATGACATCACCATTTACTAGTGTGTTGTGCAACTTCATGACTTTGTCTATGTTTTAGAATTTCTGTTGTTGATTTCCAGCTTAATTACCCTATGATTTTAGAGAACATAAGAATTGATTTTAAAATTTCTGTATTCATGAAAACTTGCTTAGTGACCTTTAGAGGAACTTTAGAGAAAGTTCAATTCTGTTCCAAGAGTCTCTTCTTTATAGTATGGATCTGGAAACATATAGTATATTTGACCTGTTATGTTCTGAAAGAACCAGTTCTTGGTTTTGTTGATTCTTTTTTCTTGTTGATTATTCTCTTTATTTCTAACTTATTGTCTGATCTCTGACTTTGATTATTTCCAGCCATCTACTCTTCCTGGGTGTGTCTGCTTCTTTTATTTTCTTTAGGGCCTTCAGGTGTGACCTTACATCTCTTATAAAAGATGTCTCCAATTTCTTTATGAAGGTACTAAATGCTATGAACTTTCCTGCTTTCATTGTGCCCCAAAAGTTTGGGTATGTCGTTCATTTTCATTGCATTTTAGTAAGCCTTTAATTTCTTTCTTTATTTCTTCTCTGACTCCATTGTCATTGAGAAGGGAGTCACTCAGTTTTCATGCATATATAGGCTTTTTGTTATTTCTGTTGTTGAAGTCCAGCTTTAGTCCATGGTGGTCTGATAAGATATAAGGTATTATTTCAACCTTCTTGTATCTATTGAGGTTGGCTTTGTGACAGACAATATGGTCAATTTTGGAAAAGGTCCTGAAGAAGATATATATTCTTTTATTCTTTTGTGTTTAGGCAAAATTTTCTGTAAATGTTTTTCATCCTCTTGATTCATGAATCTGTTAGTGTCATGATTTCTCTGCTTGGTTGATATTTCACTTACCTGTCCTTTGGTGAAAGTTGGGTATTGAAGTCTCCTACTATTAATTTGTGAGGATTGATATGTGGCTTATTAATGTTTAATTTACAAATGTGGGTCCCCTTGTACTTAGGCATAACTGTTCATAATTGAGGTGTCATCTGGGAGGAATTTTCCTTTGATGAATATCAAGTGTCCTGCCTGATCTATCTTGATTAATTTTGGCCAGAAAGTCTATTTTAATAGATATTAGAATGGCTTGCTTCTTGACTCCATTTGCTTGGAAAAGCTTTTCTCAGTCCTTCACTCTCAGGTAAATGCTACTTTTGTGTCTGTGGTGTGTTTCTTGTGTGTAGCAGAATGATGGGTCCTGTTTACACATGCATTCTGTTGCTCTGTGTCTTTTTACTGGAGAATTGAGTCCATTGATATTGAGGTATTAATTATCAGTGACTGTCAGTTCCATTTGTTCTGATGTTTTCTGTGGTAGTGTGTGCACTCACCTTCTTTACATTCTGCCTTAATGACGTTATTTATAACCTGTGGGGTTTTTTGGCATAGTTACCATCCTTGGGTGAGAGTTTTTCTTCTAATATCTTTGGTAAGGCTAAGTTTCTGAACAGATATTGTTTAACCTTGATCCTGTCATGGAATATATTTTCTCCCTCTATAGTGATAGAAAGTTTTTAGGGGTATAATAGTCTGGATTGACATCTGTGGTCTCTCAGGGTTCTCAAGATGTCTGCCCAGGCCTCACTGCCTTTTATGGTGTCTGCTTTGAAGTCAGGTGTGATTCTGACAGGTATGACATCATACATTACATGAACTTTTTCCCTTGCAACTTTTTTTTTATTAATTTATTCTTGTTACATCTCAATGGTTATCCCATCCCTTGTATCCTCCCATTCTTCCCTCCCTCCCTTGCAACTTTTCTTTGTTCTGCACATTTAGTCTTTTGGTTATGTGGTGGAAGAAGTTTCTTTTCTGGTCTAGTCTATTTGGTGTTCTGTAGGCCTCTTGTGTCCTTACAGGCATCTCTTTCTTAAGTTTTCTTTGTATTTTCATGCATTTCTTTAAATGATTTTTTTCCATTCCTTCACCTATTTGCTTGTATTTTCCTGTATTTCTTTGAGTGATTATTTCATTTCCACTCTTAAGGCCTCAATCTCTTTAGCTGTATCTTCCTGTATTTTTTTAGTGTTTTACTTGTTCCTCTTTAAAAGACATTATTATCAAGGTAAGAAAATATTTAAGGTAATTTTGTGTGTGTTTAAGTTATGTTAGGGATGCTTACCTTGGGGTAACTGTGTCCTAGAGATGCCATATTGCCCTGGTTTTGTTGATTTTTGTTTTACATTCGCCTTTAGCCATCTGTTCATCTCTGCCCTTGGCTGGTAGTTTCTAGTGCCCACTGGAGTTCTTGGAGTTGCTGAAAGAGCCCTGCACAGGAAGCTGGATGTTCCTGTAGGAACTCTCTTCAGATTGCTGGATATGGCCTCAGATTGGGGGGTGTGGCCTCAGACTGGTAGGTGGTTCTCAGGCCCATGACTCTCCTCAAATGTATGATTCTGTGAAGCAAGTGGATTCCTTGGAGTTTAGGAGCCCTCCTCTTACCAGGGGAAGTCCCAGAGTCAGTGGCCCCACTACTGGGTTTCTTGCTCCATGGTTAATGAGCTTCAACTGCCCAGACACAGTGCTCAGACACTGTACTCACTGGGTGCAGCCATGCTGGAGAACACATGAACTCAAAAATCTGGCTGGTCTCCTTGGGAGAATAGTTGAGAATTGGAGTTGTGTCTGGGTCTGTTTTCATGGGTCCCTGGTGTCAGAAAGTCTAGAGTTGTGTGCCCCTGCTACATAGAAGGTATCTATCTACAGTGAGAGTATGCTGGTGTTCAAAGGCTGAGACATCTCTCTAGTGGTAACTCAGGAACTTTCTGTGGGATTAGCTGTATGACCTGAGGTTGGACCCACTTATCTCTCTCACCATGGACTCGCCTTTCACCTGGGAAACATTAGGGGTCATCAACAAGGCCTGTATGTTGCTCTGAAATCACTGTTCTCCTGTCAATTAAATACCTTGAGTATCAGCGTTGCCATCTTGGATCTCTCCAATCTATATTCTTAATGTCAATGCTTTATGAATTACTTGAAGTTCCAATAAATAAAGTCCATTCATCAGTGAATAATTATGACTAATATTTTTACTCTCCACTTCTTCTTGGCTGTTAGTGAAGATGATATTACCTTACTGCACTACCATTTTTTTCCAGTTTGAAGGGAAAACAGCTCCCATAGATTTATGTTTTTGTTTGTTTATTAGCCACGTAGTGAAACTGTTTTTGGGAGATGTGGCCTTGTTGTAAATATGCCACTGGGGGTAGGATTTTTGGTTTCAAAAGCCTATGCCATGCCCAGTCTATTTCTGACTGTGCATCATGATGTAAAGCTTTCAGCTACAGATATAGTACATGACAGTCTGCTTCCTTTCATGATAACTAAGAGATGAACTATATAAAGTTGTAACAAACCAGCAAATAACTGCATTATTTTATAGAAGTTGCCACGGTCATTGTGCCTCTCTACAACAACAGAATAGAATTAAGATATGATAGCACTTATATCACCAAAGACATCCTTTATATGCTTCTGATCTAATACTACAGGCACCAATATTACTCTAGGAACTGCTAAGTGAAATATGATGTCAGAACACAAATATTTCCTTGGGATTACTTTTAGCATCTCAAGTTTTACAGTGAAAATAAACATGCTTAAACTGAGCGCCCAGCACTGCATTGCAGCCGCTAGAAAGGAAGCAGCTGGTATTACCAAACACACTGTGGTTCCCTGGAGGTTTTTGTCACATGTTAAATCATTGTGGATGACCAACTTTTGTGAGGCTCACAGTAATAAACTGCAGCATCTTCCGGTTCCAGGTTGCTGATGGTGAGAGTGAAGTCTGTTCCAGACCCACTGCCACTGAACCGGGCTGGGATGCCACTGGCCCTGGTGGATGCACCATGGATAAGGAGCCTGGGAATCTGGCCTGGTTTCTGCTGGTACCAGGCTAAGTAGCTGCCAACATTTTGGCTGGCCCTGCACGTCAGTGATGCTGTTTCATCCACAGAAAAACTCAGGAAGGCTGGAGACTGTGTTGTGGTTTCTCCAGTGACATCAGAAATTGTAAAGGAAAAATAAAAGTCACCTGTGCAATCTAGACCATACTCTCTACTTTCCTGAGGGAGCACACTCTTTTTACTTTAGCTTCCTGGTAATAAAATTCAATAATGTTCACAAACTTTTTATAGATGTACAGTTATGTGGGTTTCCCTTAACTGCAATCCATAGTAAAAAGAGACAGAAAAGCCAAGCTGGAGTTTCCATGGCTCACTCTGTTTCCTCTCTGAAACAGAACTTACTGCAGAGTCCTGACACACTGTTATGAACTTTAGATAATATAAGCTTCTTAGAGAAATGCAAAGCAGTTGTGGAGAGACAAGCTGGGCCTCCAGCTGCAGAGACTTTCCCTTCCTTTTCTCTGCACTTAAAGCAACTTTTTTCCACAAGATCACATTAAGGATGAGTCTGAGGGTAGAATTTCACTCTTGAATTCACATAATTGATCCCTGTTTCTTCCTACTTCAGTTTCTCCTGGGGCTCAGCCCAATGGAGTTTACCATAAGCCTGTTAAGAGAAAAATATTTGTTGTTCCACAGCTCCTCAACACACATAGACAACTCCTTAATTGCATGGTCTACATAATGGACATAGTTGAGCACACATTTATTTGTGATTCAGATGTTTTTGTTTGCTCTAGCATCTATAAAGGCACCTGGGTTCTGATAATTAATAAATAAGAGCACTTATGTTTTGATGAACAATATATATTCAAGAAACACTTAGCCATACAAATGAGTAGGAACTCTTGCTATAAAGCCCAGAATTGAAACACTCAAGTATTGATTCTACTTCCTTCTATTTAAAAAAAAACCCACAGATTTGTGTGTGGTAAGTAGCCTCTCCTTTGTTAGGTGAAACTTTGAAACCATAGTCCAGGCTCTTGGGTGTAAATGATTAAAAGAAGATGTTCTCTATCTGTCCTGATCATGATGAAAGGAAGAAATAATTATGTAGTAGTGAGCAGCATCCATGGAACCTCTACTAAAGCCTCCCCATGACCTCTACAACCGTATTACATCTGAGAAATCTTGTAGACAACTAGATCCACTGGCAGGAATAAGTGTCTCAGAAGTCTGCATTTCTTGGTAGTTTTTAAAATCACAGTCAGATTAATAGATTAGAGCTCCCTTGATTAATATCAAAGCTCTAGACAGTTTCAACACAACAGTAGCATAGCCACAGGAAGAAATAAAACATACTTTTAGATCCTCTGACCTTCATAATTTGCATTTACCAAACTTGAAACATCTTCTTAGTCACTCAAATTATCTCTTAGAAGCTTTCCTTTTTCACTTAAAAATCTGTGTCCTTATGTAATTATTTACCATGAAGCACAGGTGAAGTTGCTATGAGAAGACACTGTCCTTTAGCGAAAGAATGGTAAAAGGCTATCTGAGACCTGTAATTTAAGTCTGGTAGTAAGATAGACTATAGCTAGAACCAACAATAGCAGCTCTAGGAGTGAGACTTAAGATTTGGTCCACGAATATGAGGAGGAATGAGAAGGTATCTGAAGGCTGCTTATCTCTATGAGTAAGGCAAACCTGTTTCTCTTTTAAATAAGAGATCTAATATCTAGTAGTTTTAACTAGTTAATGAATTGACTGATAAAGTAACTTTGGGCTAAGAAGTTAATTATCTGTTCTCTTAGCTATCAAGCTATTATTAGCTTAGCTGTCAGTGTGATAAGAGACCTGAGAAAGACTACTTGAAAGCAATGTAGGTAAGCAATACTTAAGCACTTTCAGTAATTAAATAAACCTAATTATCATATTATATTCAGAAATCTCCATCAGGTGAACAACTGATGCATCTAATTTTAATTTGGCTCTGCTAAATTGTATCAAGACTCTATTATAAACTGTCAGTTCATATTTGTACTCCTTCTTTCATAATATTTATCACCTGTTCCTTTACTAGTTTATCACTGCACACCCCATAAAAAATTATTAGTGTTTGCTCTGTCAAAAAAAAAGAGACCTGAGAAAGATAAATTGTAACCAAAATGAATATGTACTAATTAAAATGACAGAGATGACCAGTTACTAATATCCCAGCACCTTTGACAGTTGTCCCTGTCACCTGTGGCAACATGGGCAGGCAGTCTAGTCATCGGGTGCAGAAGATCTGTGGGGTTTTGGTTTTATATATTTTGTTTTCATTTTTTGTTTTTGTTTTGTGGAAAGAAAACATGAAGAGACTGGCCTCACCTTGTTTTCAGCAATGTGAGACAATAACTCTCCAGGTATCCAGTTTGTCCATGGTTCATATTGGGCTATAGCAGAGGGCAAGACAGTGGGGCAGTCTTGCATAGTGGTTAGCATACCACAGTCCAGGCTTGAAGTCATCTTCCATTGTGCCCAAATCTACTGAGACTTTGGTGGAACTACAGGTAGGATTTGGGGACTCTCTGTTTTTCATAATAAATTTACACATATGTTAAATGCCATATTCAGCAGCTCTCTGACAAGTTTGAGGGTTAATATACTTGAATTAAGCAAGTTTTGTTTGTATTTAATTATCTTTCCTAAATTATATCTCACAAACATAAATCAGAATTTTACAATCTTACTCTGTGTTTGACTTTTAAAATATGTCATATTGGTTTTTAGCATGACTAAAAGTATATTCTTGAACAATTTGAAGGATTTGATCATTTGTAAAATCTTAATCATTAAAGATTAGGGCTTTAGGTTTTATTCCTGTTACATTGAGGTCTAAAAAGCATAAATATAGTCCCCAAAAATAAAGCAGAACAGTTTCCTGTATGACTTTTTTTATAAAAATTCCAGAAATTATAAAAGTCTAAAGCTATACTAATAGATTGGCAAAAACATGGCTAAGCATACTAAAGGCAGTGATTTTTGAAGCTTTTAGAATGAAGGTTCAGAATAATAACCAAGTTCTAACATTTTAAACAAATGAATGTTTCTAGAATTAATATATCATAGACTGACAGTATAGTAGAATTTTTCCCCAGGATACCTTTATGTTTACCATCTGAAGTCCCACATTCCTTAAACATTAATTGTCTATATCTTCCTTTGTCTCAATTAATTTCACATCTAGGAACCTCATATGGCTGGCTTGTTTCATTTAACAAAACATCTTTAAATTAGACCCACGTTAGGGTGACTGCTCCAATCTTCAGTTCTCTGAGTGTTAATTCTCCTTTTTAAATATCAACTCGTTATCATTTCTACATAGGATTATCTCTGTGCTCCCACCTTAGCAGATAAGAATTCATCTCTGGCTTCAGGAGAAGTCAAGAGATGCGAGGCAAAGTCCTCTCAGTTGGCCTGTATATCTATAGGGAAAAGCAAAGCCCCCAGGCCAGCTTCACCCTATGTCAGCTGAGGTCTGCAGAGGTGAGTGATCATAAGTAGCTGCTGTACTGGGCCACTGAGCTTTGGGGGGTTTTGTTATGTGGCAAGAGCTAACCAATACACATCAATGTCTACTTTTTTGCATCTTCCTTTTTTTTAATTAATTTATTCAGATTAAAACTCAATTGTTATCGCATCACTTGTATCCTCCCATTCCTCCCTCTCTCCTACTTTCACACTATTCCCCTCCCATAGGTCTATGACCGAGGGGGACCTCCTACATCACTTTATGGTCATAGGCTATCAAGTCTCATCTTGGTACCCGGTTTATTCTTTCTTTGAGTGCAACCAGGGCTCCCCACCAAGGGGAGATTGTCAAATATGGGGCACCAGATTACATGTCAGAGTTAGTCCCTGCTCTCCACATAACTGTGGAGAATGTCCTGTCCATTGGCTAGTTTCATGTAGGGGTTCGATGTTTACTACTTGTATTATCCTTGGTTAGTGCAAAAGTTTGAGCTGACACCCCTGGGCCCTGATCCACCTGTTATGATGTTCTTCTTGTAGGTTTCTAAGATCCTCTGGATCCTCCTATATCCCCATCTCCTATATTTCTCTTACCAAGAGTCACAGTGTGATGTCCTCACATCTATCCCAATCTCCTGGTAAGTGAAGAATTTCACGGGACATGCTTTTGAGCTAGTGCCCAATTATAAGTAAGTACATACCATATGATTCTTTCTACTTCTGGGTTAACTCACTCAGTATGATTGTTTCTAGTTCCATCCATTTCTCCACAAATTTCAGAAATTCCTTGTTTTTTTATAGCTGGGTAGTATTCCATAGTGTAAATGTACCACAATTTCTTTATCCATTCTTCAACTGAGGGACATTTAGGCTGTTTCCAGATTCTGGCTATTATGAATAAGGCTACTATGAACATGGTTAAGCATATGTCCCTGTTGTGTGGTGGGAGCATCTTCTAGGTATATTCCAAGGTGTGAAATAGCTGGGTCTTGAGGAAGCCCTATTTCCAGCTTCCTGAGAAAGTGCCAGATAGATTTCCAAAGTGGTTGTGCAAGTTTGCATTCCCACCAGCAATGAAGCTCTTTCTCCATGTGCTTGCCAGCATGTGGTGTCATTTGAATTTTTTTACTTTGAAGGATATCTTTACATTTGATGATGGATTTCAGACAGTCGGTCCTTATTGTTTCTTTTAGTTTCTATGAAATCTGGATTCCATTGTGGGAAAACTCTGTTCCTATAGCTGCGTTTTTTCACTTAAGACATCTTCTCAAATACATTTTACTTAATAAAAATGATATCTTGCTGAATTTAAAAATACATATGAAAATAAACTAATTCTCACACCTAACTTTTTAAAAATTTGTTATATGAGTTTATGGGAGCCATACTCATTCAAACCACCACAGTGGTATTTTGTGGTAAGACAGAAAGTCAAAGATGAAAAGAGGGTACAGTTCATTCTGAAAAGCTTTCATGGGAACACACTTCCTCCTTACACCAATATTAACCCTAGTTTCAACCACCTAGTTACTGATCACTAAGCTCTGCCTCCTTTTTTGGCTATAGTTACTTCATACCCTGCTTTCTTTCCTCTCCCTTTCTTCCTTCAGACAGTCTTACTTCTGCTTTTATATAAGTCTCAAGCATATATATATATATATATATATATATATATATATATATATATATATATATATATGTACATATATTCTGCGTCTGACTGTCTCTGCTTGATGTGATTATCTCCAATCACATCTATTCTCCAGTAAATGATTATTTCATTCTCCTTTATGAATGAGTAAAATTCCATTGTACATGTATGCCCTATTTTCCTTATGCACTCACCTTTTAACGGGCATCTAAGTTGATTCCACACCTTAGATATTGTGCACAGTGATGCAATGTGCATCTCTGTGATATGTTGGCTTGGAGTTCTATAATATTATACTATGGAAAAGTGTAATTGGGTTATATGCCAGTTATTGTTAAGCTTAGGTTTTTGAGAACTTTCTAGTAACTTCTGTAATGGCTAGACTAATTATAGTCTCACCAGAGTTTATCTGGATTTCCTTTTCCCCACACCCTTCTGACCATTAATTACTATTATTTTCTTGATGATATGTTCCAACTGCATAAGATGGAATCTCAACATACTTTTGATTTGAAATTCCCTCATAGCTAAAGATGTTGAACATTTTTGTCATATATCCACTTACTGCATCTTTTGAGAAATGTCTTTTGTTTGTCTACACACTGCCTGGATTCTTTGTGGGGGTTTTGGGCGTTTTTTGTTTTCTTTTGGCTTGGCTTCTCTTGTCTTATTTGTAGTTATTTATAAACTTTAGGTATTACTCCTCTATGTAATGGATAGTAAGCAAAGATTTTTTCTCCCACTCTGTTGATTGATTATTTACTCAATTAATTTTTCCTTTACTGTGAAGTCTTATTTGCCAATGCATGGTTTTGTTTCCAGGTGATTGGTTCCTTATCTTGGGGTACCTTTTTCTGTATGACATACATTAAGGTCATTGGTCCATTTTTTTAATTCAAAGAGATACAGTAATTTTATTAAGAATCCACAGTAGCCAAAACACTGTGAATGTAACATTTATATAATTCCTGATTGTTTCGTGGTTCTTCTTTTTTAAATATATTTTATTAATTTATTCATGTTACATTTCATTTGCATTGCTCCATTTTGAATTGGTCCAGATACATTGTGAGAGATAATGAAGACTCTTGTTCATTCCTTTACATGTCTACAGGCTGTCTTTTCTACAGTGGATGTTTTGGGCATCTTTTTAAAACTCAAATGACAATAGCTGTGTGAATTTATTTCTGGGTCTCCCGTGGTATTTAATAAATCTACATTTTTATTTTAATATAGTGCCATGATTTCTGAAAAATAACTCATTTTAATGATGCAAAAGTAATAGTCAAATATTTTTACATTCTTGCATACCTCTCTTTCCCGCAACATCAACAGAAGCCGTCCTGTGCTTTAGATGGTGGCACTTTTGTAAGGTGGGCTCTTGAATGGCTATATTGGACAAAGCATCTCCACAGATCTGTGGAGAATCATGGGATATAGATGTAACATGAGAAAGTGTTGTGCATTGAGATTTGGGACATGGCATAACTTATTCTGCATAATTGCTCAAAGAAAACTTGAATGAGAATAGTGAGAGATACTTAATGTGTTGTTATATTCTTATAAAAGTGCTTTGTCAGTAAAAATGTAATAGAGTTTTAAAAATACAATCTTTTCATTCTAACTGCCTTTGTCCTGTTTATCTAGAAGCTCACACCTCCCTCTGGTGTGCAATATGTAGGACAATATTTGCATAAAAATTTATGTCATGGGAAACTGAAGATCTCTCTGTTCATAGGAGGTTATGCTCTGGTGTTCACTCTAATTTCAACAGTCCCGAGGAAGACCACTTCCTCCCCCGAATGACTTAGAAGCTAAAAATCAAAATTCACCTGGGAAATCATCCATTGCTCCTTTGATATGAGGAATAGATGTCAGAGCATAAATGTCTCAACAGATCAGCTACATAGCCCATGAGAGAACTGAAGCTAAAATCAGATCCTTCAACTTCCAGTTGTGTGTCCTACGCACCTCTCTCACAGCTTCTCCAACCCCAAGTCTGATAGCACAAGCTAATAAGCACCTTATGTGACTGTGTTATTAAAAATATTTTTAATCCATTTTTGATTCTTTGAGATGGGGATTGTTATCTGTTCATATAGATTCTCACAGGAAGTAAATGAATACCTTCCTCGTTGTTGTTTGTATAGCTGAAAGCTTATCTTTTAGACTCTATCATTTTCTCATGGAAAATAATAAATTGAGCCTTCTAGTCTACACGTGTGTGTGTGCCAGTTTTTACATAACACTTTTCATGAAACACTGAAAACATTCCAAAGAACTGTTCAGTGAGGTTGTCTATCTTCACAATGCCTCTGTCATCTTTATTTGAGAAGAGCAAGGGAAAGTCCTGAATGTGGCCATAGCAAAGTCTAAGCAGTACCCAGAATCCAGAATTCAGCATGGAAACACCAGTGCTTCCAGTCAACGGTTTGCTTAGGTCATTAAGCTTGATTCCAAGTGCTCTCCCCAGCATTTGAACACCCCTATTCAGCCTTATCTGCAGTCTGCTAGCTGACAAAAGCCACTCTGCATGTTACAGCATGTAATAGTCACAGAATTTTTTTATTGTGAATTTCTGGTGCTTCTCTCAGCCTATACACTGACTACACCTAGTGGCAAAAACACGACATGAATGTACACAGAATCAACTTAATTGCCACACCATAAAAGTCCTTACCAACGTTTCCTTATTCACAAAGCAAAGCACTGCTGCTCTGTATTGATCTTTTAGTATTATATTAAATATCATTCATCTGAATTATGAATTGGAGGCACCCCTTTAAACTTTGAAACCAAGGCAAAATCCTTGGCAGGAAGCTGAGAGTCTTAGGGAAGTTAAGGAATTGGCTTAATGTCATACTCAACTCAAAAGATGCACAAACAAGATTCTAATCCAGTGCCTGAATTGTGGTTTTGTTCATTATCCCACAGAATGATAATGTCAGCCTACCCCTCATTAGGTTTCTGGGTGTGAATAAGGACATTAGCATGTGGGTGGCATGCAGATGAGTCCATTCAGCTCTAAAACAGCATCAATATGTTTAAGAACACACAAGTCTACAGTGTGCCCTTGACTGTGTGAATTTGCCAAAACTGGGTCCTAAGAGACCACTGTTTGCTAACATTGGCTGGCCTGTCTGCTCCCCAGGCTATACACCAGCCTGGCTAGCTAATTAATTGTGTTCATGGATTACTATGTGTATAAGAAAGAGTTATATTGATAATGCTGTCTTAGGTTTACTTTGATAAAACATGGCCAAGGCAGCATAGAGAAGAAAGCATTTAACTGAGGGCTCGCTCACAGTTTCAGAGCCATCATGGCTAGAGCACAGTAGCAGGCTGGCAGGTATGGTGCTGGAACAGTTGCTAAAGGCTTACATCCTGATCCACAGCCAAGAGAGATACACTGGGCCTGGCAGTGGGCTTTTGAAACTTCAAAGCCCACTCCAAGTGACACATCTCATCCAACAAGGCCATACCTCCTCCAACAAAGCCACACCTCCTAATCTTTCCTAAACAGTCGACCAACTGCAGAACAAGACACTCACATATATGAGCCTACGGGCAGAGGGAGTTTCTCATTCAAACACCACAAATTCTCTTATATTTTCCATGAAATTATTATGATAACAAAGAAACTCCATTTATGTTTGGCATCCATCTTGATACCACTAGCTGTTTTTCTCTGACTCCAGTCTCTGGAAGATAGTTCCCCATAACCCTGACTCAATGACAGCCCCCCCCCCACCCAGAAATGTACACCCATGACCATCTACTTGTTAGGAGTTGGCCTACTGCTTCTTGGCTTCTGTAACCTGCTCATGCACACAGTCAAGGACTATTTTGAAGTTACCTTAACTACCTAATCTTGGCAAAGCAGAACAGCTCCTGGCTTGTTATGCAGATACTCAAGGTCTTCTTGTGGTTCTGTCCTTCAAAAATCTTCCCTTGTTCCCCTTCACATAGCAGTCCCAAGTTTGTCTCAGAGATTGTCATCCTGCTAGCATTAATCAATAAATCTTCTCATTGTAACTGTATTGCGTCTATAGTCTTTTCCAAGGAGTTAGAAACACCATAACAGTATTACTTAGAATATTGTCCAGCTCTTCACTGAGAAGCTCCCATGCAATGTCCCAGGATAAAATAATCTTCATATTTCATATGAGCAAAGCCTCTAACCAAACCTATAAACTAGAAATCCCTCATAAGAAATTTGTAACAATATAGTATCTTCTTTGAATTGGCCCCCAGAGCTCAGTTTCATATTCAATCACAGTTCTTTTACCTCTATTTTTTTAAAGGATGAGAGAGAAATCAGATAGGATACTAATTTGTAAACCAAGCTTGCCTCAAACTTACATTCTCCTGCCTCAGCTTTCAAACAGTTGGGGTTGCAGATATGAGCCTCAATGTCATACCAAAAACTACCTTGCACAGTATATAATTCTATGTGTCTGGGAAAGTTATATTAACACACACTGTATCTGAGACATAGCCATCCCCATTGCCAGCCACTAGGTGTTTCTGATCCTGTAATTTGCTTTTCCAGAAAGTTTTATGGGTGGAATCCACTTGTGAAGCCATATATGGGGTTTTACTTTTGCTGGTTGGTTGGTTGGTTGTTGGTTGGTTGGTTGGTTTTGAAATAAAAGTTTCACCTCTTGCCCAGGCTGACCTCTAACTTAACAATTCTCCTGTCTCTGCTTCAGTATCATAGATAGCTAAGATTCTAAAAACAAACTGTGGGCATAGCTAGTGTGCAGCCTTTGAGGCCACCTTCATTTCCCCAGCATAACACAGTAGGAGGGTCAGTGGTGTCATTTTAGGTGTCAGTAGTACACTGCTTGTTATTAGTGTTGTCCATTGTTGGAAAATCCCAAGCTTTCTTTTTTAATTACTAGTTCAAGGACATGTGACCATTTCCAATATTACTAATGGGTCCATTAGTAATAATGTTGTGTAGAACAGTGGCACATTCCTGTAATCCCTGCACTCATGGAGGCAAAAAGTCTACACAGTGAATCCTGGGCCGGGCACTGCTACACAGCAAGACCCTGTCTCAATAATAATGAAGGTTTCTATATTTGAGTACAGGTTTTGTGTAAAACTATGTTTCATTTTGCATGGGTAAATACCTAACAGAAGACTGAAGGCTTATAAGGTAGGCTTAGCTTCAAAAGAAACTGCCAAACTGTTTGGCCAAGACACTGGACCATTTAACACAAATCATTTGTGCTAATATGTTGCTTTAGGCTACATATTTGATATTGATATAAATACATACCCAGAGATAGCTAGCTGTTCAAGTTTTTGTCATGTGTTTATTAGGGCATTTGCTTTCCAACTATTTACTGTGAAGATTCTTTGTATATGTTGCATACTTCTGCTTTATCACTTGTCTTATGCTTTCTCACAGGGTGTGACTTGTCTTTTCATTTTCTTATCTGCCTCTTTGAGAAGTTTAGCTTTTCCTGAGGTCCAACTAATCTTTCTTTCCTTTTTTAGAGCATGAAGATCCTCTTTGATGATGTTTATGGTTATCTCTATTTCATATTTAGCTTCTGCTCTAGTTTGCTTTATGATGCTGGGATAAAACATTGACCAAATTCAACCTGACAGAATCTGATTACAAAACTAAAACAGAGGCTATGAAGAAACATTGCTTACAGGCTAGCTCTGGGCCATTGTTCAGTTACCTTTCTTAGACAGCCCAGGCTCACTTGCTTAGGGATGGCATCACTCACAGTGGAGTGGGCCCTCTTTTTTTAATATATACATTTTTTTAAAGATTTATTTATTTAATATGTATACAATGTTCTGCCTGTATGTACACCTGCCTGCCAGAAGAGGGCACCAGATCTTATTATAGATGGTTATGAACATCCATGTAGTTGCTGGGAATTGAACTCTGTACCTCTGGAATAGCAGACAGTGCTCCTAACCTCTAAGCCATCTCTCCAGCCCAATATACACATTTTTATTATTAATTTATTTGAACTACATCTCAATTGTTATCCTGTTACTTGTATCCTCCCATTCCTCCCTCCCTCCTTTCATCCTATTCCTCTTCCCTAGGTCTGTGACAAAAGGGGACCACCTCCTACCATATAGTCACAGCCTATCAAGTCTCATCTTGGTACCCTGCCTATTCTTTCTCTGAGTGCCACCAGGCCTCCCCACAAAGGGGAAGTGGTCAAATATGGGGCACCAGAGTTCATGTTAGAGTCAATCTCCTCTCTCCACACAGCTGTGGATAATGTCCTTTCCATTGCCTAGATCTGAGCAGGGGTAAAATGTTTACTGCATGTATTGTCCTTGGTTGGTGCAGTAGTTTGAGCCGACTGCTCTGGGTCCAGATCTGCCCCTCATGACGTTTTTCTTGTAGGTTTCTAGGACCCTTTGTCCTTCTATTTCCCCACTCTCCCATTCTTCTCTCACCTAGAGTCCCAATAGGAGGTCCCCGCATGTATCCCAATCTCCTGGTAAGTGACGACTGTCATGGGACATCCCTTTTGGGCTAGAGTTCAATTATAAGTGAGTATATGCCATGTGAGTCTCTCTGGGTCTGGGTTAACTCACTCAATATGATCATTTCTAGTTCAATCCATTAGCCTGCAAATTTCAGGATTTCCTTGTTTTTAATAGCTGAGTAGTATTCCATAGTGTAAATGTACCACAGTTTCTTTATCAATTTTTCGACTGAGGGACATTTGGATTGTTTCCAGTTTCTGGCTATTACAAATAAGGCTGCTATGAACATGGGGGCATGTCACAATCAGGCCGGGTGTGGTGGCTTATGTCTGTAATCCCAGCATTCAGGAAGTAGAAACAAGCAGATCTCTATGAGTTTGAAGCCAGCCTTGTCTACAAAGTGAGTCCAGGACAGCCAAGGTTACACAGAGAAACCCAGTCTCAGAAAACAAAACAAAGCAAACAAAAGAAGTAGCAATCAAAAAATGCTCCATGGGTTGGAGATATGGCTCCTCAGTTAAAAGCATTGGCAGCTATTCCGGAGGATCCAGGGTCAATTCCCAGAACCCATATAACAGTTCACAACTGTCTGCAATTCCAGTTTGAGGGAATCAGACATCCACACATAGACATACATGCAAATAACATGCCAATGTACATAAAATAAATAAAATGTTTTTAAAAAGAAAAGAAAATGCTCCACAGACAAGTCCACAAGCTAATGTGATGAAGACAATTCCTTAAAAAGGGTGACAAGAGTGTCAAGTAGACAACTGAAGCTAACTATGACACATTGTTATTTTTTAAATACAAATTATTTCTATTCATAAACCATAAAACACCGACAGTCATTCCTCAGACACTGTGCTGTTATTGTTCCTAATATAACTTTAGGTAGGGATTTGGTGGAGATAGTCTTATTTGGAGCAGTGTATCCCAAGCCCCCCATCCCTTCTCTGGCTATCGGCTTTGTGTTTGTCCCCATATACTGAAGGAGGAAGCCTCTCTGATAATTGTTGAAAGAGGCACTGATCTGTGAATATAACAAAATATCATCAACAGTCATTTTATTGTTACATTTTTTCTAGACCAATGGTTTTTAATTTTGTCATAGGTCTCTGGACTATCTAATCTCTGGTTCTTGGCAACCCAAACAGTGTCAGGTATGGGTTCTATCTCATGTGGTGGGCCTTCAATCAAAATCAGACATAGGTTGCTTATTCCCACAAGTTTTGTAGCACCATTGCCCTAGCATAACGTGCCATAGGACAGATTGTAGATCAAAGGTTTTGTGATTGGGTTGATATTAACATTTCTTCTTTGATATCCTGCAGAGTTCCTTCCCATACCAAAGATCGAAGAACACAGAGGTGAAGATTCTAGGTACACCAGCTCTACCTCTTCATTTTCAGTGAGTTGTATGGGTGTCCCAATCTTTGTGGGACAGGCAGGGGCAGAGTTAACATGGGCCTCTATATTAGTGTGTTTCTCATCTATCAATTCAACCAACCTCAAATAGAAATTAGTTGGAAGTGTGTGTGTGTGTGTGTGTGTGTGTGTGTGTGTGTGTGTGTGTGTGTGTGTGTGTGCGATCAAAGACAGGATCAAAGACAGGAAATTTAGCAATTCACTTCCGCTGAGAAGTACCCCAGGTCAAAAAATAGCCTTTAATTGCATCTGTGCTGAACATATTGTCCCTTAGACAGCACTGCATTATATGACATCTATGGTTGGACTTCAATTTTTGTTTGTTTTTGGTTTTGTTTGGTTTTTTTGTTTTTGCTTTTGTTTTTGTTTTTTGAGACAGGGTTCCTCTGTGTAGCTGTGGCTGTCTTGGACTTACTTTGTAAACCAGGCTGGTCTTGAACTCACAGAGATATGCCTGCCTCTGCCTCCCAAGTGCTGGGATTAAAGGCGTGCACCACCAAGCCTGGCAATTTTTCTTTTCTTTTTTTTTCTTTTTTCTTTTCTTTTTTTTTCTTCTTTAGACACTGTCTCTTCATGCAGGCCACAGTCCAGGAGCTTGCTGTGCAGACCAGGCTGGCCTTGAATTCACAGAGATCCTCCTGCCTCTGCTTCTCAAGTGCTGATATCAGAGACATATCACCATGCCAGTCTGAACTTGGCATTTTTATACAGCCTAAAAATGATTTGAAGTAAGCAAGAAGCTTCTTATAGGTTATATGCAAAAACAGTACCTTATACAGGGACATAATTTACATTTGTTTATTTGTTTTGGTCCCTCTCGCCTCTACCTCCCAAGTGCAGCTATCACGCAGCTTACCTAATTTTAGACTTCGTGTCTTTATAAATATGCTCACATTAAGGCTTATTCAAAGTTTTGTACCTCATTAGCTTATTTATTTATTTAACATGTGCATGAAGATGGGTAGTGGATGCCACAGCATATATGTGGAGATCAAAGGACAACTTATATGAGTCGATTCTCTCCTTCTGTTATGTGGGTCCCAGGGATTGAACTCAGGCCATCAGGCTTAGTGGCAGGTGTGTTTATCAGCTAAGCCAATCTCATCAGGCCTATAGTGCACCCTTCTTGATAGATATATCTAAACTAGGTGCTCAGAAAGCATAAACAATGGATTTGCAACAATACGAGGGTTCTCCCATAGATGACAGACTGGACAGATTACAAGGTCTATTTCTGTATAGTTTTTCATGCATCAAATTCCACATCTATTAATACTCCTCAGACTATTTCAGATAACCTATGTTCAAAACAGCAGTAACTGGTGAGACAGTTATCTATGAAGCACCACCTACTGTTGATTCTTAAAGAATTATTTATTGAAAAACCAAAAAATATTATTATTTATTTTCAAGTTGATGCTATAACTAAAAGCTTGATGATTGGTCCTGTTGACTGTGGCTTTTATCATCATTTCTTTGTGCCAAAGATATCCATACAAACTAGAAACAATGTCTAAAAATTTAAAAGTTCTGAGAAGTGTAAAGCACACACACACATATGAATATGTAATATTCATGTGTGTGAGAGAGACAGAGATGGGGAGGAGTGAGGGGGGGTTGGTTTTCTGAAAAGAACAGGTTCCCAATATGGGGGTAGGGACCTGACCAGATTCAGTTCTTCACTGCTTTTGTTAATAGGCCAGCTCAGTGAGCCATGACTGGGACTCAGTAGGCTCATTGTTTATACAACACTGCCGTCTGCTGGCACAGCTACTGCACCCTGACTTGAGCAGGTTCATAGCACTGTGAGATCATTGCCTTCTTGTTGCTTTCATTTTTGATAGCTAAACAACATTTCTGCCATATAGAGATATAAATATTGTACAATTAACTCTGATTTTTCAAATTAACAGTTTCCAACCTTTTATTGTTATGAAATGGCGTGGCACAGTTCTGTCCTACCTAGCCAGGGGTTAAAACTGTCCCTAGTCTCTAGTTCCAGGCCCTAAAGAGGCAGAAGCCTTGGGGCTGGGCTGAAGACCTTACAGCTGACAGCTTCTAGACCTGAGAGCTAGAGCTAGTGCTCCAGACTTTAAAACCCAACAGCTCAATGCTTAAGGTGTGCCCTGCTTTGGTAAAGGATGTGAGTTCAGTTTCTAGCACCCACATCAGCCGTATCAGGCAGCTTACAGGCAGTTACACACAAGAGCTGGTAACTTCATCTCCAAGGGATCTTAACCTCTCTTCTGGCCTCCTCAAGCACTATGCTCACATGTGCACACGTGTGCGTGTGTGTGTGCACGCGCGCGCACACACACACACACACACACACACACACACACACACACACAAAGTAAATAAATAAATAAATAAATCCTTTTAAAAAGCCAAAGACATGTCTCAAAGTCTTCAGGCTAAAGGACTATGGGTTTTAAAGCATCAGCAGCTCTAGCACCTAGCAGCTCTCTCAATTCTGATCACTGAGTGTTTGCAGCACACAGTCCTAAGAAGCAGCTGCAATCACTAGATTCCATTTGGGACGCTCATTCTTGTAGTGACAAGTTTGTCACTTGAGGTGTTTGAGACACTTGGCCCTTTGGCAGTTCCTTGGAACTCTCCTAGTACCAGGGCCAGAAGTTTCTTGTCACCTGCTCTTCACAGCCTTATTGCCTCTGCTTCTCGTCATCTCTGCCAGTCACTCTTAAGAACTCTTAATGTGCCTTTCGATGTTACTGCTGATGTCGTCAGGGACACTTTTTTCACCATTGGCACTGTCTTCATTATTTCTGCCTTCTTCTTTTCTTCATGATACCAGATAAACCAACTCTATTAATGATAAAAAGCAAAAATAGGCAAAACTGGGTCTTTTATTGAATCGAATGCTTCAACACCAGAGGGCAACATCTGGTTAGTATCTCCAGGCTGACTTGCAGAATGGGGCAAGCAGAGTGCTTATATAGCCAAATGGGGTATATCCAGGGTATGTACACCACATGGCAGCACTTCATGTCGATGAAGAATAGTATTTGCATAAAGCACGTCACAATCTTTCTTGCAAATGAAGGGCTGCATTTGCCCAGATCACATCAGTCCCTCAGGCACCTTCTAAGTGTCTTCTTGACTGATATTTCTTCATTTGAGACAATAGCTCTGTAAGATAAAGCAGTTGTTAATTTGGAATACAAATCACCCAAGCTATCAAGATAAAAAAATAAACATTAAAGGGGGTATTTACAATAAAGTTGTCATGTACAATGACTTAACAATGCTCTAAGAACAAATAACTCCTGCCTCAGTGATCCCATGAGTCTTCTAATCTGTCTATTTTATTTATCCAACTGTCCAACTGCCATCTACAATATACACACACGCACGCACGCACGCACGCGCGCACACACACACACACCTCTTTTGACACATGTGTATGAAATATATATACATCCTGTGTTTTAATCACATTCAACGCCATTGTCTTCTCTTGTCTCCCTCATACTCCTGCCTATCACATTCCCCTTCCCAACTACACCACTTGCTACTTTTGCATCTGTTTTTATTATTTTTATTTATGTGTATGATTGTATGTCTTTGTGTGGACCTTAAGAAGGTGTCGGATCCCCTGGACCTGGAGTTACAGGCAGTTATGAGCTACCTGCTGTGGGTTCTGTGAATCAAACTCAGGTCCTCTGTGAGAGCAGCAAGTGTACTTGGCCACTAAGCCATCTCCCCACAACTCCCACACACATTTCTGATATGCCATTGAGTTTAGTTAAGTTACATAAATACGATGAAGGGTTATTGAGCAGAGCATGAGCAGCTGAGCAGTGGCTGTATCACTGAAGAGACTTTCATCTCTCCCCCAGCACCTATTAAGAGCCAAAAGCTCTTTAGGAAAGATTGGGGACCCTATGAACCCCAAACAGCCTAGGTAGAAACCCTTACCTGATTATAAATCCTAAGGGAAGAGAAAAGCAACAACAGCCCCTCCTCTGCCCATGAGGGAATGCTGACAGGCCAGCTCTTGTTCTTGTTGTGGGCAAGTAATCGAGGTGCTCTGAGTGCACAAGTGGAACATATCTAGTTCCCAAGGATGATCCACAAAACCCCTTTGCTTCCTCCATCTCCGTTCTATCTAGGCTTCTGCAAAGTTCCTGATTTTTGTAATGTGGTGATATAGACATCCCACTCATGGCTGAGTTATAAGTCCCTGCAGAAAAAGTCACCCCCCCAAAAAAAAGAGGCTCTAAGCAGCACTAATCTATAGGTTTAAACTTAATTATTTACACAAGACAATTCAAAGGGCACATCATGTCCATTTCATGCGACAACAGCAGTAAGTTTCCTACTAAGGCCTATGACCCCTGCCACCTTGGGCCTTTAACCAGGTCTACAGTAGCAGGAATGAATCCTGTGGAGTTATGGGCCATAAACCCAATCAGAAAATGGTTGGTTTCCCTCATACTAGCCATACCACTAATACTCCAGTGGATGTATCTTATCTGCAAGGGGATAGCTAGTACAGGGCACAGGGTCTACAGCTGAGTACAACTGCTGATGAGCTTACTCACCCAGAAGACTGCATAGCAGCTTCTGGCACTATGAAATCTGCACAGCTGGAAGGAAGCATCCAGACCAGTTCCAGCTTAGTTTTTCCATGTCCTATAACCAAAGATCATGGTGCATTCAGCAATAGGGTCTTAGCATCTTGTAATTAGCAATAGCAATTGCCAGTATTGTTTGGGAAACATTAGGGACCTCAGTGACCAGCCACATACAGGATGATATCTCACCCCTGGCACTGGGATTTTCACCTAATAACCTACGGCTTCTGGGAGCAGCATTATCCTCCCATGCAGGGCACCTCACACCAACTCCTTTTTATAAGTTGTATGTTAGTTAGATTATAAAATAGTAGACTTCCTTGGAGCTTTTTTTTCATACATCCTCAGTTTTGATTGGCCATCTCCTCCATGCTCTCTTCTTTCCCATAACTCTGTACTGTGTGCCCACTTCCTGCCCAATGTGTTCTATTATCTCACTATTAAATATTCTTTTTCCTTTATACCTCCCATTTCCCCTTTCCAGCTTCCTGGATTTTGGTTACACCTAATTCCAATGAGGTAAAAATTTCAGAGGTTTTACAGTAACAAAAAAAAGGAGGCCACAAAGTATTTTTCAAATATATTAATGGACACTAGAGTGCAGGTTAGAGCAAAGTAGGGTAACCTCTGCTACAGGCCTCAGATGCTATCTGACATTCATAGCATTTGACTTGGTGGGTGCTGTTCATCAAACAACTCAATGATGGATGAGTTGGGTTCTGTTCATATATTCCAAAATATTTACTTACCTAAGTATCACAAAGATGTTGTCATACACAGGGCAGTAAATGGCCTCAAGTGGCAGTAAGTGGCCACTTGAAGGGCTGAGAGATAAACCAAGATAACTTGGCTCTGGGCATTCCCACATCTCTACAGTCATTGAAGATGTAATCAGTTATTCAGCCTTCACAGAGTGGGCAGTGTAAGGGGCAGGATCTTGGGGAGGGAGTTGCAGTGTAGACCCAGACTTTAATTCACATGGGTAAAATAGACTACTGCCTCGATGTGAACTTAGAAAAGTGAGTCAGGGGACAAAACATACTTTTTCCCAAAGAGAAATAGAGGAAGCATTTCAGAAGTTCGTTAAGAAAATGAATGAATACTTGAAAAGTGAAGAGAGGAAAGGGTAGGTGTGAAAGAGAAATCAAGTAAATACTGCCTCCAACTTACATTTCCCTAGAGGGGAAAGGGGAGCAAAAAACTTCTCATGAAAGGAAAGCTACTCAAAACAGCAGTTCTGCCCTCAGGACAGGCACACAGCTCTCACATCCTGAAACACAGATGCAGATACCTCTGGCGTCTGCATCAGCCATGGTTAAAATCCCCCACCTAATGTGGGCACCCTCTCTGGAAGGCGAAAGACAGACTGCAAAGCTCACTGTGGCCAGCAAAGGCCCCTAGCCAGCAACAAGGAAAGCCTCTGTGAAGAACTCTAGTACTAATCAGACAAAGATACAGACTCAGCAAAAACATAAAAGGAAAAACAAGACCACAAGTTCACCTGACCTTCTCCCTCCATGAGTGTGCGCTTTTGAGGAAGCTACTCCAATGCACCCTCACCTCTTCCTCCCTACTGCTTCTTCCATGTTCTTTTTTCTCACTCTACTCACTTAACAGAATCTTTACTGTATTGTATTTGTTTTATTTATTTTTTTGTTATCACTCTTCAAAAAATCATTTAATTTTGCTCATACATTTTTACAGTTTAGGGAATTTTTCCTTAGTTTTTTTTCCTTTCTTTCTTTCTTTTCCTGTGTTTCTTACACACACACACACACACACACACACACAAACACACACACACAAACACACACACACAAACACACACATACACACACAAACACACACACACACAAACACACACACACACAAACACACACAGGATATTGAAGCTAGATCCTTTTGTGCCTTATACAAAAACCTCAGTGTAAGACCTGAGATTCATAATGAGTGAGTTAACCCAGAAGCAGAAAGACACACATGGTATATACTCACTTATAATTGGGCACTAGGCCAAAAGGCATGTCCCACAAAAAGTCTTTACTTACCAAGGGATTGGGATAGATGTGGGGATATCCTACTGAAACTCTAGGTAAGACAAATATAGGAGATGGGGAAATAGAAGGACCCAGAGGATCCTAGAAACCTACAAAAAGAACATCATGATGGGTGGATTGGGGCCCAGGGGGATATGCTCAAACTATTGCACTAGCCAAGAACAGTACAATAGTAAATATTGAACCTCTACTCTGATCTACCCAATGGACAGGACATTCTCCACAGTTATGTGGAGAGCTGGGACTAACTTTGACATGAACTCTGTTGAGCCATATTTGACTATCTCCCCTTGTTGAGGAGGCCTGGTGGCACTCAAAGAAAGAATAAGCAGGCTACCAAGATGAGACTTGATAGCCTATGACCATATAGTAGGGGAGGAGGCCCCCCTCGGTCATAGACCTAAGGGAGGGGAATAGGGTGAAAGCAGGAGGGAGGGAGGAATGGAGGATACAAGTGATGGGATAATAATTGAGTTGTAATCTGAATAAATTAATAATTTTTTAAAAGACCTGAGTCTCTAAAATTGTTAGGGAAAAACACTTCAAGATACATACATAGGAAAGGACACTTTTGAAAAGAACTCAAGTAGCTCAAATAAAGCCAAGAAATTGCAAGTGTGATTGTGTGAAATTTTAAAAGCTTCTGCACAGAAAAGGAATTGGGCTACACATACTTCCAACTCTGAACATGGTATAACTGTCCCCACCTCTGATAACGACTATCATGTTTACCCAGGGTCTATTCAACTGTACTTTCAATGTATCAGGGTATAAAAAAAAAACAAGGGTTGGTCTGGGTTGAAGTGGTAGGATGTATACTAGGATTTTAGTTGTTAAATCAAGAGTAAGAAGGACGTGGGGTAGATGGTGATAGGAATTAATACTGGATCAACTTTGAAAAAAAATTCAAGACGAACAAAGAATCTGGGAAGGGAAATTTGGGGTATTGTTTAGGGTCCATAGCTTTTGGAGGTTGCTAAGCTATGGAAGGTATATATATATATAGATAGATAGATAGATAGATAGATAGATAGAGAGAGAGAGAGAGAGAGAGAGAGAGAGAGAGAGAGAGAGAAGGAAAATGGAAAGAGAGAAAAGGGCAGGAATATTGGCATAATGTTCTTGTGAACTGTGTACAGTTTATCCTTGTTCATTTAAATGCCAGACAATGCATTGTGATGTTTATTCTAATTATCTCCTGGTTCAAGTTTGTGTAAACATGTCATCAATTGTTCTCTGTGTTGCCAATAAAACTAACTAGCCAATGCTAAGCAATAACAGAGAATAGGGTGGGACCTCCTGATCCAGTATGGGGAAGAGAAAGAGAAGAAAGGAGAGGATGGAGCCACATCAGGAGAAATGAACAAGGCCCAGGAGATGATTTAAAAGCAAGTAACATGTGGAAATTCTGGAAGGGGAAGAAACTATACCACCATGGAGGTTTAGGATGGAGTAATTATTGCTCAGCATTGTGCTATAGGCTAATTAAATAGATCATGGTCTCTCTGTGTGGTTACTTTGGTATAATGCTGTATAAGGAGTATCTGTTGATTTTAATAAAATAATAACTTAATATCAAATATTAATAATCCATCAACATATGAATGAGAATGCAAGACTATGAGTCATGAAGGGGAAGAGTAATAGAGAGTGACAATAAGAGACTGAGTGACAGAGCACATAGAACAATCTTAAAACCTAAATAAATAATACGCAAATTAAAGCTAGGCCACTATGGGATATGAATGCAAGAATGAAGACTTAAAAATGAAAACTAGAACCTACTAAAAATTACCAAGAAATTAACAATAACAAGCAAAAATGCTAGGTGTAATAAAAAGTACATTCTGGGACTGGAGAGATGGCTCAGAGGTTAAGAGCACTGTTTGCTCTTCCAAAGGTCCCGAGTTCAACTCCTAGCAACTACATGGTGGCTCATAACCATCTGTAATGAGATCTGGTGGGCAGGCATACATGCAGGCAGAATATTGTATAAATAATAAATAAAATGTAATAATAATTAATTAATTAATATTATTTTTAAAGTACATTCCATTTTTAAAGATTGCACCAGTCCGTATGTCTTCCATGGGATTTCAATTCTTTCCTTCCTTGTGATATTTTATGTCACAAACTGTACTGATGAGAGAGATGTAATTTTTGCAACTACAGTTCACACCTGTAGAACTCATTTGTGGTGTGTACTTCCACAGTGGGGCTTAGTTAGACCAACTATTTTCTGAAACGAGTTTCTGGCACAATCCCTCCAAGCTAGGCAGTGTAATGCTCCTTTTCCTCCTTGGGACTTTCTCTAGCTTGGTTTGGTGCTATGGAGCAGAAGGATGAGTGAAGCCTTTGTCTTCATCAGCAGCCTTGGGTGTTCAAGGAAATGTGCGTGTAAGTACATGGCTAGGAGAGGTTATAGTTGTTGCCTGGTGGTTCCCATAGACTTCAGCCAATCTCTACACTTTAATTTCCTCAATTCCCAGTAATCATGCAGTCCAGCTGACTGTTTCTAAAGAGCATGTGTGTGAACAGAAGTGCGTCCCTTCCCACAGCTTGATGCAATTAGGCTCCCAGTTAGCTCTCCTGCCCGGAAATATTACTTAGCTTACTAAGTTTATGTACAGATCTTGTCCCTTACACTCAGAATGAATGCAGTTGTATTTCTGTTCTGCGCTATCCAATGACTACTGCTGGTATCCCCTATGTATTGATCTTCATATTTAACTTCCTCTGGTTAACACAAGTAACCTTACAAGTCCATAGACAAGACACAGCATATCCAAAACGGCTAGCTCAGCCCCTTTCCCCCCTATGATCTATCCAAAAAAGGTCATTCATGTATAACACACATATGCCAAGTCACCTCACCTTGGAAGCAAAATTAGAATGACAAAAACAACCAAACACAATATGTCAGAGGCAGACACAGGGGTGAAGGCAGAGAGCTCAGAATTCAGCTTGCATCACATGTATAAAATAAGCTGGAACCCACAGCAGCCAATATGTAAATTTCAGTGGCTTAGCCCCTCTGAGGTTAGTAAACCCTAACCAGTTACTGTTTTCTCTTTCATACATAATGAAGTGTTGCAGCCTAATGTCCTTCTGAAAACAAGAGACACATCTGCATTTTCCAGACTGGGACCAGAGCGTTGGGTCAGGTTGACGGCATGCACACATGCATATGCAGGAAAAGACTTGACCTGTGCCCACATGCCTTTCTTCAAGGACAAGCAGAAACAGGCATAACGAAGCACCTCATTCTCAAGTGAACTCCTTTCCTGGCCAAGGGGACCAGCCTGCCTCTTACAATGTGACTTTACTATTAAAAGACAATTCCATATGAAGCAAGAATTGACTATCTAGGACTCTATCATGACTGATAAACTGGAAAAACAATGTTGAACCAGAGACTTCAAGGGAGATCTCAGACAAGACTGTTCTGGTGCCAGGTAGGGAACACCCCTCAAATATTGCAGAAAACAAAACTGTTTGTTTCTCACATGGTAGGTGATCTTTTTCTGTGCTGCTAATATGAAAAGAACCTCCCTTAACAGACTGTTTATTGATGGAAAAATTGCTTAATGATGGCAAAATTTACTTAATGATGGCAAAAAAGGCCATGTTTCTGGAATTATCTAGGGACTGTCACTAACATAACCTGTGAACTGTGTTTAGATTAATTTCCTGATTGTTTTAGGCTTACTGGCTCCCTTCACTTCTCGCTCTTTCTCCCTATCTCCCTTTCTCTTCACAAACATGTTGAAAATTATTCTGAGGATTTATTTGATTTTGCTGAGGGCGAAATAAGAGGTAGCACTAAGGACAAGTTTACTGAAATGCTTCCCCTAGAATCCTATCTCCATCAGTATCACCCATCAAGTCCAGGAGCCACACAGGTTGTCTTATTGATACGTAGCCTCTCCTCAATGCATCAATCAATGCCCAGCATAGATACTCAGAATCAAAATCCTAGCAGAGACTCACAAATGCTCCTGGGACATCTTTAGCCTGAAAATAATGAATCCCACATTGATGAATTCAACCACTCCTCATTGTTCCATTTTTACTAGAATAAAGGTCCCACCCCCCTACCCATCAGTCACCACTGTGTGGCCGAACACAGCGCCATAATGACCATCTGCAGCTACAGTTGTGTATTGTTCAAATTAAATCTTGTTTATTCAGAAACATTTCTCTTGTGCTGCCAGATCATCTTGTCCACTCCCATGTTACAGTCCCCTAGTCTCTGTGTGGAAAAAAATTATCACCTACACAGAACCAGAGAGACTTTTATAAAAAAAAAAAAAAAACAACAACAACAACAACTCTAAATATTTTTAAAAAATTACAGCAACAACTTTAATTGAGAAAATAAAGTAATCTCAGAAATTAGATTTTTTTCGATGGTGTGGTATAATTGTTTCTGACTAGTATAAAATGAATATAGAAAATGAACTATTATAAAATTGTAGAATGTAACGATCAACTTATATGCATCGCAAGGGCATATATATAGTAGACAGGAGGATAAGATGTGTCCTTAGCTCTCCTGAGCAGTTCAAGGAGAAACAGCTGAGCACAGCTTGTATAACCTTCTAGAAGAAGCCTGTACTACAGGACCCATTTTACAATCAGGCCAAACACAGTATTCTGTACCCCACATTTTCATGAAAATATCCAGAAACCTGTTCTTCCTCTAGCAACTGATTTGTGTTTATTATGCTCTGCAAAATTAGCTTGCCCAGCTCCTATTGATGAATATTTGGTATTTGTAAAAATTTTTTCACCTTTTAAACAATAGTACAATCTATACAGACATCTGGGCACACATGGCCACTCATTTCCCACCCCTGGATGGCTAAGGGGTTTTCCTTCCTCCCACTCCAGTGTTCTCTCACACACATGTAGCTTCTATGCTGGGGTCTACCCTGCAATATGTGCACTAAGTACATGAGCAGCAATTTTAAGTCCAAGCTCTGCCCTTTAATGCCATAAACAGAAGATATTAATTTCTAGTTCATAGAGTCTTATGGATAGCTAAATACAGTGAGCCATATATGGTGCCTGGCAGTTTATATGTTCCTAACAATGTCAGCTCTATGGTTGACATCGCTTCCATAACCACAGAGAAAACCACTTCCCACTCTCTCTCTGTAGGATCCATGTTGGCTGAGTTCATCAGTTACTTCACACACTTAGTTTCTATTGACAAATCTCTTTTCTGTCTATTTCCAACTTGATTCTTTTCTTTCTCCATCTTCTCATGAAATGTACTGTATAATCTGCCATTCCAGATTAGCAAAACTCCCAGTAACAGAAACAAATAGACCTTTCTAATCATGGTTAGAGTTGCAATTTGTCTAGGAAAGCTGATTGTTGTAGTGGTCAGAACTCACATTTTGCCTATTGTACATAACTAGCACTGATCTATATTATTGACTTTAATTATTTTTTCATTTATTATGCAAATGTATGATAAGTTCTTGTAAATTAAATATAATGAACAAGAGTTCTCAAATACCTGGCTAATAAAATAGCAAACACCTTACTATCTAGTGGGGAAGAGAGAATCCAACAGCTGCTCAGATAAAATAGGTACTATAGGTCCTACAACTTGTCTGTGTACCTTTTATGAAACAGCATTAAAGCAAAGAATTTCAAATGGAAATACATGTTTATTTTATTATTAACTAAGAGATGTTACTGAGTTCTAAATTAATATTAAACAAAGTTTATAATTTGCAGAAGTCTCCACACCCACTCACCCCAGGAAAGTTATTCAATTTGTTTGGCTTACTTTTTAAAGCTATTTTATTTATGTGTGAGTGAGTACCATATGTATGTGAGTACAGAGGCCAGAAGGTAGTGTCAGATTCCTTGGTGCTGGAGTTACAGGTAGTTGAGCTGTTTAACACAGGTACTGGGAACTAAGTCCTACAGAAAAGCAGCAAGTGCTTTTAACAGCTGTACCATCTCTCCAGTCCCTGTTTTTCTTTATTTTTAAAAGAACAAATAATAAGAAGTCTTATGTGATAGGCTGCTAAAGAGATATAATATATAATATTATATATATGTTTGTATGTCTGTACGTATGAATATAAATACATACATACATATGTCAGAGAAGCCCAAGAGCTTCCAACCATGCTTGGAGAAGAGGTTAAGCTTTAGCTTCTGACCCACTGATTTGTTCCTCTTCAGTTAGGAGGGTTTTTGTACAGCCAGGCAATGGAGTACTACCACTGTGGTGGACGTTCGGAGCAGGCACCAAGGTGGAACTCAAACGTAAGTAGAATCCAAGCTCTCTCTTCTCCATTGTCAGTGTTTTGTGGTTTCTGTGTCTAAAAGTGATGGATAAAATCTAACTCTGAAAACAGATTCTGGCATTCTCCAAGGCAAGGATAAGGATAAATAATAACTCTGTAAGCTGGGAGTAGATTGCACATGTTCTCTGAAGAGCAAATGTCAGTGTAAAATTAAGATAACCAATAGTTTCAGAAATACTCAGGCAAACTGAGCAACTGGCTCTAGACAAAGCCTTGCTCAGTGGTTAGAAGGCGATACTCAGTTTTTGTATGAGAAGGAAGTGAAGGGCAAACAGTGTGTGTACACGTTTGGAGCCGGGACCAAGCTGGAATTAAAACGTAAGTGTTCTCAACTGATTCTTTGCTGTGTCTGATCATGTTACTTTGCTCTTTGTTATGCCTCTTCCTTAATGGAATTTCAAGGATGTAAAAAAATTCCAATCTCAGATTAGGTGTTGAGGAGGGAAAATTGTTCCACAAGAAGTTGGCTACTAACTAACGTTTAGGCTTTCTAAACCCAAGTAACTAAATTGGGGAAAGAGGGTTAACTGTCTATCAAGGGAGGTTTTTGTAGAGGGAGAAGTTAAAGTACATCACTGTGAAACACGTTTGGTGGAGGGACCAGACTGGAAATAAAACGTAAGTACACTTTTGCTCAACTGTTTGTGAAGTGTTGATCCTATTTTGCCTTTTGTGTGATTTTGTGATATTTTTCATTAAATGAACTGTTCCCAGTGACCCAAAACTTAAATAGAAGAGCACCAGAAAAGAGACAGTGTAGATGGTGAGAAAACCTAATATCAAATTTGTGAGAAAAAGTAGGATTTGTGGAAGGAATGAGAAAGAAACAGTTTTTCTCTGAATTTGGCATATCTAGTACGATTGGCTTCAGGCCGGTTTTGGTAGAGGGGGGCATTGACCTGAATCACTGTGATTCACGTTCGGCCCAGGGACCAAATTGGAATTAAAGCGTAAGTAGTTTTTCCCTCAGTTATTTGTGATATTTTGATTCTGTTGTATCATTTATGTGAATTTGTGACATTTTGGTTAAGAAGAGCCTGAGAAAACAACCACTGTGAGAACTGAGAAAAAAAAAAAACTTAGGTTTGTCAGGACAGGTTTGTAAGGGAAATGGAGACGAATGAGATGGGCTTTTCCTCTGAACTCGGCCAATCTAATTGGATTGGCTTCAGGGGCAGGTTTTTGTAGAGGGGGCCATGTCAGAGTCCTCACTGTGGCTCACGTTCGGCGGCGGGACCAAGCTGGAGCTGAAACGTAAGTGCATTTTTTTTTTTATCTTTTTTCATATGTAAGACACAGGTTTTCATGTTAGGAATTAAGGTCAGCTCCAAAAATTTCACTGAGTGCAGAAAATCTGTTCATCTTGAGAAAGTGGAGAGGGCTCGTCAGTTGGCATTCGGTGTCAGCTTCTCTTTTTAAACAAGCTATTGAGGATTAAGAGCAAAACCAGGGTTTAGTTGAGAATAAAGTAGCTAATAGTCCAAGAGACTAGACTGGAGAGTGAACATAAGCATTGTCTAAGTGTGGGTTGAAGTGCATGCAGTATTAACTTCTGTGTGGGATGTTTAAGTGGGATATTTGGGGAGATTGAGGAATGGGGACACTTCAGGATGGACAAGAGTCAAGTTTGGCTCCGCAAATGGATGTGGAAGCAAAGCTCTTGAGACAAGCTGAGTGACTCAAAGGGCGAAAACTGTATGGATAAAAAGAGGGGCTTGGAGTGCTGAGAACAAAATGAAATTCATTTGTATGAGTTTCCACAAATACTTTGTTGAGTTTTTCATTAAACGTAGTATAGTTGAGTGAGGCGAGCCTTAGGCGGCATTCCCACTTTTATCTCATAATTTTTTATAAATACAAAAGTCAGTATCATACCCTGAAAAAAATCAGTAAAACGTTTAAAAGAGTGATTATTTGCCATGTCGAAAAGTTGGCTTACTGAATATAATCAGAAGAGATGTAATTCTTGCACTACAAAACGTGCCACAAAATGTCAAAATTAGATATTCTACAGAAACAAATTTTTGACAGCTCATTTTTTGTCTCATTTCTATATGAATATAAATTTGAAATTATCTCTTTTATTAAAAGTAGACATGCAGTTCATTTTAATTTATATGTTTTAATGGCTATAGTTTTGTAAGATATATGGCTCTTTGTTTTCCCCAGTTATTTTTTTATTGTATTTTTTTTCTCAGTAGTATCAAGTCTAACTGTACCTTTTGAAGTGTTAATATACATTTTTACATATATATATATATACACACACACACACACACACACACACACACACACACAATAAACTACCTACACCAAGAAGAACCACAATCAGGAATTATATAAATGTTACATTCTTAGTGGGTTTTTTTGTTGTTGTTTTTTTGTTTTTTTTTTTTTATGCTGCCAACAAGGGGCTGAATTATCCACAACCTCTTTATGATTGAATGGCTTGGCTGCCATCCCAACCATTTGGAGTGACTGGCTGGCCGCTAAGAGCTACAGAGCCACGCAAATACTGCACTAGCGCCGTTCACTCCTTGCGAACCACTTTCTTAAGGCACAGTGATAAGATCAGTTCCACTAGTGGAAATAGAATAGAGACAGACACTACACCAATGTGGGGAAAACAGGGAAAAGGTGACTTTTTTGGAAATTTCAAAAATAAAACGCATTTATCACTATATCCCATGTTTTAATTTTCGATTAAGGTATTATAAAAGACAGAAAACTGTTTCACCTAGAATATATTAAAACCTTAATTCATATAATTCTTTGGAGGTAAAAATCTATAACCCGCAAAAGTCATAGTAAATCTACTTTGACTGAGCTCTCATTAAATTTCATTAAATTATATGGCATACTACCTGGTTAAAAGATTAATTTGTGACATGATTTTAACTTGTTAGGTAGGATATTTTTCTTTGTACAAAAATATGACTAATAAAATTTTAACATAAGCATATTTTCCACTACTTTCATTCTGTGATAGAAAAATGTTTGGCTACTTTAATCCCATAATCTCTAGAATCATTTGAAAACTTGCTTTTGTGGTTGAGCAGGCAATTGTAACTATTTAAGGATTTTTTAAAACTCTTGAAACTATTTTAGAGTCATTTAAATTATTTAACCAGTTTTAATTAGTTTAAAACAATGTCAACTCCTTTTAAACCTATTAATTTATTTAAAGGGGAAGAAAAGCTGTTCATAATTCTGTTGTTTTTCTTAGTAAAGGGCTCTCGGTTTTCATTTTTACTATCACTCTGTCACCCAAGGGTTGACATCCCCACAGAGGGGGTTTCCAAGAAGCCATCTGGCAGCTGCTGAAGGTCAGAAGTGAAGCTTGCCAGTTCCTCCCAGGCAGGTGGCCAAGACTACAGTTGACCTCTTCTGATGTGGCTAAAAACTATACTGTGTGGGTACAGACCATCTGACCAGGGTCCTCACCTGAAGGCCTTGGTGAGGGCTGAGAGAGTTGCTGGACACCCACCCAAACATAGACACTGGCTCAAGAACCCATCCATGATGTGGGTTTAGCTTGGCCATACCAAAGGAAGCCATGGAGAGGCTAATATCAGAGAACACTTGGAAGAGACAGGAAAAAATGAAAGCCAACCTTCTGCTCCTACCATATGTCTTTGCATGTCCTGACTATCAAACATCAGGGATATCAGATAATCTGGTCCATTCTCTCAGTCTGAAGCATGGAACCATTGCACCTGATGGTGAGCAAAGTTCTAGGGAAGAAGGGCATTGAGAGAAACCTGAGAAGAGCTTCAAAGGATCAGATGTAATTTACTTTCCAAAGAAGTAGCCAGAAACTAGGGAATAACTTAAAACCAACAAGATTGCACATGTGGCCTCATTGCTCCTATTCTGAAGGATATGTGTGCTTTTCTGTGTGTCTGTCAATAACGTAACTTCACACAGAATGCACCCAAAGGCAGACCTTCCCTCTTACTTCATACCACCTTCTGTGCTTCCTTCCTCAGGGGCTGATGCTAAGCCAACTGTGTCCATCTTCCCACCATCCAAGGAGGAGTTACAGGCTGGAAGTGCCTCAGTCGTGTGTTTCCTGAACAACTTCTACCCCAAAGACATCGACGTCAAGTGGAAGGTAGATAACAATGAACGACAAAGTGGAGTCCTGAAGAGTCTGACAGATCAGGACAGCAAAGACAGCACCTACAGCCTGAGCAGCACCCTCACGCTGACCAAACAGGAATATGAAAGCCATTCTGTCTACACCTGTGAGGCCACGCATAAGACGTCAGCTACACCCATCAGCAAGAGCCTCAACAGGAATGAGTGTTAGAGCGAAGGGTCCTGAGGTGCCACCACCTGCCCCAGGCCTTGGGGCTTTCCCCACAGGCGACCTACCACTGTTGCAGTCCCCCTAACCCACTTCCCATCACTTTCTCCTCCCTTTCCTTGGCTTTTATCATGCTACTATTTGAGGAAGATATTGAATAAAGTGAATCTTTGCACTTGAGAACTCTGACTCTTTTTTTTTACTAAAAGGTTGTTAAGAGTTGTTTTTCCAAAAAAAAAATAAAATAAAATAAAAAAATAAAAAAATAAAAAATAAAGAGTTGTTTTTCCAGTTACCCGGTTTCTCTTCTAAAGAAGTTAAATGTTTACCTGCGCTAAAATCTAGCGCACTTTTAAAAAATCCTCCATTTGCCCTACTTTGCTGTCTACAACATGGCAATAGTCTCTAAGCTTCTCAAGTATTATTCAGGGCTTATATCTCTGGGCCATGGTGGGTTGGTTGGAAGAGGCATACTTCCTAGCTTTCCTCTCCTAAGTCTTCAAAGTCCTGAAGGGGGACAATTCTTATAAGCAAATAGTCTATAATCTGATTCAGCCTACCCAGAAAACATGACAAAGCAATGGAGAGTCATTGTCACAGGAAGTAGAGACAATCTAAGCAAACACACAATAGGGAAAGACAAGCCACCATATCACCTGGGCTGCATGAGCTCTTTTTATGCCTTCGTTGTGTTTTTAAATACAAATAGACTCCTATCTGCCATTGTCAGCGCTGGCCCTGTCCACAGCCTGCTTCAGGATTTGCCATAGTATAAGTTAAGCACGTTCATCAAAATCTGGAAAGGTTTTATAAAGCAGAGGTAGCCATCATCTATTTCTAGCCATCATATACTTAGGCACCTGTCTTTATGCATGCGAAGCCTTAAGAAGCAAACAGTGTTCAGATACTCATTTCGGAAAGCCTAAAACTGGATACAACAAAAATGTCCAGCAACAATTAAATTTTGGTATGTTCACAATTGAACTATTACTCAATAAAGAGAAAATTACAATGATACAGTAGCATAGTTTAATCTCATAAACATGATATTAAGCAAAACAAACACAGAAGCCATGGTCTGGGTATTTTTCATTCATATAATTTTAAAATCTGGTACAAATAAAATTAAAAATTAAGAGAGACATTGCTGGGGGTGAGATAAGTTGTGAGGTAGCAAGAAGGGAACTCTGGAGTTTGGGGAATGTTCTGTTTCTCAGTGTGGGATGTCACCTTGTGAAAATTAATATTGTGATATTGGGACCTATGCTCTTGCTGTATATATTTTATACTTGGTAATAACTTCACCTAAAGAAATATCTAACACCCAGTGCATATGTAAGAGAGGATTGAAGGAATGAATCATAGGTCAAGGCCAGAAAGACAGTAAGGGGGGGATCCAGGATCAAGTCTCCATGTTTCTAACTCTGATCCCTTGAGTGCTCTATTATTTTGCTTTCCAGAGCTCAAAGTACAAAATGTGAGTCAAACAGATGATACCCTTGGGGGTCTCCTCCTCCTTACATCGAACTAAGAACATCCAGGTATAAAAATGAGGTGGAAGAGACCTTCAGCAACAGGTCAAAAAACATAAGTAACTTTGTCCAGGTATGAAGAGCCCATGTATCAAGTTATATTTTTGAAGGAAGGGGATTCATAACAGGGCCTCATCATGGAGACCGCCCCCCTGGGGTTAGTCCCTCATGGGCTCAGCCACTCAACACATATTTATAAGCATCTTCTCAGCCTGCATTCTGAAGGAGGTACAGAAATAAGACTCTAGTGTTCCTTTCCTCAGTTAATTCACAGCCCAGTTTTCCTACACCTACCCTTTCTCAGTCAGAATGGTGGGAAAGGACGGTCACCAAATAAGATAGGGCAACACTTTGCCTTTACACCTTTTGGGAATATTCATTATTATCCATTTTTGAAACTCTAGAGGGTTTTTTTAATTTAATATATCATTTCAAATAATATGAACTTGTTCACCCATTTCTGTCAACCAAACTTAGCAATCAACAGCACCTCTAATCTGGCTATGAATGCAAAGCAACCCTCTTCCAACAGGCAAGATTCTGGAGCCAGACACATCAGGATACAAACAAGAGAAATAAATATATATGCTCAAGTCTTAACTAAAACCATGTCCACATGAAAAAGGAAGAAGGAATATTAAGCACTTAAATAATTCTGAACAGCTTTGTGCTTAATGAAAAAAAAATCAAATCTAATGCCACATGTCATATTCTTTTTACTTAACATTGTTGAAATTAAACCAGACAGATCACTGATCCAAGGATCTAGGATGGTAGGGACAAGAAAACAGGTGACTATCAAAGGAATGACACAAGAAGGATATTTACGGTCATTGAATCACTTTCTTGATTGCCGTGGTGGATACACATGTCTAGAATTGTGATTTTTAAAATGATGAACTATATACACATATTGCACCAATGTCAAATGCTTAGTTTTGTCATTACACTACACTTATACAACAAGTAGCTATTTGGACAAAGTGGGTGAAGGTTACATCAAAGATGAGACTTTACCTGTTAGGAACATAACTTAAAAACCATTTTGTGTGACTAACAAAAAGCCATGTTGTGTGGCTTGAAATAATGATACCTGGAGCTACCAGGCAGCTCTCATAAGACCTAAGCCTCAGAAGCAAACCCCTGGCAGGCCACCAGGCATCTCAGATAAGAGCTAAGCCCAGGACAGGCCTTTATATGCTAATGAACTACCCCCAAGTAGTGCAGACTTGCTAGTGAACCAGCTTCAAGCAGTGAGCCCTGAGAGTACAAAGCTACTTCCCAATGAAATGATACAAAAATTGGAACTTTGGGAATGCTCTCTGGGATTGCTCTGCCCTGCTCCTGAAATACTGTCTACCCTTTGTGTGGACAGGCACCAGCAAGAGGGATTGAGGCTGTGTGGCCTTGGCTTCTGTGGCTTTTGAAATTCCCACCTTATCATTGGGCCCACAGAGGCTTGTCAACACTAGTCATTGGCCTATATTCTCAATAATCTCCTGGGCCTCCATCAGTGCCATCCTCCTAGTCTAACATAGCTAAGAACTTCACCACAGTCATGGGTTGATCCAGCAAACTTCCAAAGCCTTCTCACTAAACCAACCCTGCAGCAGCATTTCTGTCCAAACAACTGTTCCCTATTTGGTTAGATGTCTGTTTAACTTTTATATTAACATAATATTATAAGAAATGTTTGTGTGAATAAATCAAGCATACTCAAAGAATAAATCTTCTGTGGACATCCTCATGGCCAGGAACTTTATATCCAGTAGACCCATGCTTTCCACAATACTGGATCCAAATGAGTCCTAATTTCATTATTTGGTATCTTTACATAGAGAAGGATATTAAAGATGAAGAGACATGCAGAGATGCACCATGTCACTAAAGAGTTAGACTGGAGTGACACAGTTGCTAGTCAGACATGAAGGACTGCATAGAGCCACCAAAGGCTGGGAAAGAGATGTGAAATGGCTTATCCTCAAAGTATTCAGAGGAAACCAACGCAACCAACACCTTTTGTTTAAGACTTCTTGTTGCCTTCAGAACTATAAGAAGGTATCATCCTATTATTTTAAGCCCCACTGTATAGCACATTGTTAGCATAGTGTCAGGAAATGAGTAAAGTGCAGACAGCCAAAAGGACAGCTTAGCTTTCAAGGACCTTTCTTCTAAATTAATAAGTTGTCCCACAAGTGCTCATCTGCCCAGAGATGGCTGTGTCTACTCATAGACCCCTCAGATTTGGAAAGTTCAGGTCAACATGAATTAAAGACCAAACACACAAGAAATCCAGACTACTTCTCTTGGTAAGTAGCATACATGCCTTCTGCTCTAAAATGTAAGCTGTAGAAATAGTCTTCAACCATGTCACATACTGGCTGTGTGGTCCTGAGAAAGCTCATTACCTCGTGTGGAACTGGATTTGTTATGTGAGTGATGCACATAATGATTGTAACCACTGGACAGGCAAGAAGTCATAAAGGTTATAAAGAACAGCAAATGCGCAGAGTTAGAAACACTGTGGGCCTTGTATTCAAAGCTCAGTGAGGCTGGCCATGAATGAGCACATTGTGCTTTCAGTGATGAGTGGTGTGCTTGATGGAGCCCATGAGTCTTGTGGTGTAAGATGAGGAAAGATGCAAGAGAGAAAGAAAATAATGGAAGTGGAATTAAAGGTGGAGGACAAAAGAAAAATGGGAGAAAACAAAACAATAATCCCAGCACTCAGGAAGCAGAGGTAGGTGGGTCTCTGAATTGCAGGCCAGGTTGGTCTACAGAATGAATTCCTGGACATCCAAAGCTACATAGTTAATGGGAGGAGGGAGAAGGAGGGAGGAGGAGGAAATCTTCTAAAGAAAACTAGGAAGGCCCAACCATGGTATTCCCCAGCCACAATAAGGAGGGTGCCCTCTGTCCATGTCAGAGATAGATTCTTAGCACACTGTGGGGCTTATCTGAGAAGAGGCAGGCCCGCACCTATAGTGCAGAAGGGGAGGTCAACTACTGAATTATAAATAGGCCTAGAAATCTTAAGAGCTGTATATACATTATACTGAGACAAAACAGCAAGAAAAATGGAGTTTAATATCACAGATTGGAACAGTCCATGAGCTAAGCCACTACCTCCTCCTGTCACTCCTATCAAGTTGCACACACACACACACACACACACACACACACTCTCTCTCTCTCTCTCTCTCTCTCTCTCTCTCTCTCTCTCTCTCTCTCTCTCTCTCTCTCTCTCTCTCTCTCCCCCTCCCCATTGGGCATGTGATTTCCCTCTCTGTGCCTGTCAGCAAGACAAAGAGCTGCATCAGGGTCCTAACTCTAATGTCTACATCTCAGAGTCCGGTCCTCTGTGACTTCAAATGTGCATTAGCTTTTTTTTTTTTCTTTTCTTTCTTTTTTTTTTTTTTTTTTTTTTTTTGGTTTTCCAAAATACAGTTTCTTTGTGTAGCCCTGGCTCTGGCTGTCCTGGACTTGCTTTGTAGACAAGGCTGGCCATGAATTCAGACATCTACCTGCCTCTGCCTCCCTGAGTGCTAGGACTAAAGGTGTGTGCTACCATGCCCGGCTCCATTTTTAACTCTATGAGTGAGTGAGTGAGTGAGTGAATGAATGAGTGAGTGAATGTGTATAAATGAAAGAATTTTTAAGAAAAGGATCATGAGCCCCCAGCACTAATGAGAAGCTATGGACAGTAGATGGCTTCTGGGGGAAGGCAAAACAGCTTCTTTAAGAATGTGGCTTCTAATACATGCAGTAAACTTCGGACCCCTACCCAGATCTAGCCAATGGACAGGACATTCTCCACAGCTGAGTAGAGAGTGGAGACTGACTTTCACATGTACTCTAGTGCCTCATTTTTGACCACGTCCCCTGGATGGGGAGGCCTAGTAGCACTCAAAGAAAGGATAGCAGGCTACCAAGAAGAGACTTGATACCCTATGAGCATATACAGGGGGAGGAGGTCCCCCTCAGTCACAGTCATAGGGAAGGGAAGAAGGGGGCAAGCGTGAGGGAGGGAGAAATGGGAGGATAGAAGGGATGGGCTAACAATTGAGATGTAATATGAATAAACTAATAAAATACATATTTTTAAAAAGATATATTTTCAATGAAAGAATAAAAAATTATAATAAAAAAAATAATGTGGCTTCTGGTATGTCAACCATGTTTCAGTGATTGGCCTCACACCCAAGAGTATGCAGACAGCAAAAACTGGAGTTAATGGGCTATTTTAAAATTAAAAAGAGGGCATGAAGTTGAGGGATATAGAGATGGGGCAGATTTGGGAGGAGTTAGGGAAGGGGTTGGAAGAATACAATTAAATACAGAAAATTATCAATGAATTAATTTTTTAAAAACATGTCTTTTTAAAAAAAGAGAGTTTCCAGAACCAACTATGCCTCCTTAAATTTGCTTCTAGATAAGTTTACAAGTTAAAGTATTTTGTAGAAAAGGTAGAGAAGGGAATAGTGGAAGAGAGAGATAAGGAAATTAAGAAAGGAATGGTGAGAGATAGGGGAGGAAAAGGGGGAAGCAAAGGCTGAAATGAAACAGAAGAAAGAGAAAGCCAAAATAAATATCTGTTTGTTTATCTGTGATTTATACTTGTTCTTGGCAATTAGTGATGAGTCTAAGACTTAACTCTCCCTTTGGATCAGCACAATAACAATGCCCTGTTCTTACAAGCCCCAGTGTACTCATGTACATGTCATTTACATGTCGTGTACATGTCGGCCTTTATCTTCTCTTATGAGTGCTGTTTATACTGGGAAACCTAGTGAAGGGAGGAAAGGCCACACTGAGCTGTGCTATAATTTTTTAACACCAAACTGTGAATAGTTTGTGCAACATGTACATAATTAATAAATGTTATGATACACTTTACATTTTGATTACATGTCAAGGTAGTAGTAATACAATAGGTATGTTGAGTTAAATCAATAAAGTAATAAGCTTAATTTTAAAGGTTTATTTTTATTATCGGGCTACTAGAAAAAAATTTTAAAGGAAAACACTTTACAGTCCAGGTCATTTGTTTCCTTTTGTACATTAGGCCCTGAGTTCATATGGAATGGGCTCCAGCAATTCAGGCTCCTCCCCATTAGTCCTCACAAAGTGTGCTTCTCTGAGTTCTGCAGGCTGGCGCTTCAGCTAAATCCAGGTGCCCTTCTCCTTGGCTTCCTTCTCCTTCAAGTGCTTCAGGTGCTTGGTGTGTTCAATGCCCACACTGATTCTCTTGGAGAGAATCTTACCCTAACCTACCTGTTCACAGTGATGCCCACAGCATACTGGGTGACATTGTAGACTCTTCTAGTTTTGCTGTGGTAACCATGATGTATCATTTGTTTTTGAAACCCTTCCTTTGATGTCTACAATATCACCCTTTTTGTAGATTCACATGTATATGGACAAAGGAACAACTCCATGTTTCCTAAAAGGCCCAGAGAACATATAGTAAGTGCCCCTCCTCTTTCCCTTCATGTTTGTCATTTTGGCAAGTTACTGAAAAATGGCTGCCATGGCCAGAAGGAAATGGGCTGAGCTGAAAATTTTTAATTTTATATATGCTTTATTTTATTTTATCAGATGGAACTGTCTAGGTTATGCTAAACTAATAAATGTGCCTTCAAAAGTGATGCCAAGTTGTTGTTGGTGGTGGTGGTGATGGTGGTGGTGGTAGTGGTGGTGGTTTGGGTTTGGGGGTGGGATTTTTATTAGCTTTATTTGTTTTTTTGAGACAGGACCTTACTATGAATCCTTGGCTGTCCTGGAACTCAGACCAGGTTAGGCACAGAGATTTGCCTGCCTCTGCCTCCCAACTACTGAGATTAAAGACGTGAGCCACTATGCCCAGCTAATAAGCCAAAGTTTCAACGAAAGTTTTCTAGACTTGATATTAATTATGGAGAACTAATATGGAGCTTGTCTATACCTTACCATAGATTAAATAACCATTAACAGAAGGATCCAGTCCAGGCTAGAGGCAAAGCTCAATGGTAGTGTTTGCCAAGCAAGCATAGGCTCAGGCTCTATCTTTAGTGCTGAAAAGACATTGGATACTATACTCCTCATTACATAGATGAGAAACTGGCTAAGACTCACCTCAGACTCTCTTAACTACTGAAAGGCTGAGTTTGTGGCTTCCAGCAATTTATCCTTTCTTTGCCATTCTACCTCATTTTAGCCAATTAGTCTGCAGAAAATATTCTCAATGCTTTTTCATGCAATTGTGATAAGAGTAGTTATGAAAGAATATGCCATAATTACGTTGCTGTCTCTGAATTTAAATTCACTAATACCCAAACGCAGGTCGACCTCATAAACACTCATACATTGACATGATAGAGAAGGTAAGTCACTCCTATGTGCCCTTGCTAATGCTGCCAATAGTGGAGAATATAAAATCATATGAAAAATGATGCATAGTTCCTGCCATTATTGTTTTTATAATGCATCAAACAGCCAAACCAGATACAGGGAAATTGAACCAGTCCTATAAAATACACTAAGACAGGATAATGTTTGGAAAGAATTATAAACTTAATGACATGAATTACAGTTTATCATTTCATTCAATAAACATCCATTAAATACTCAAAATATACCAAGCACTATCTCAGGTGTTGATGAATAGCCTATTGCTATTCCTAAGGTGAACCTATACCTGATACATGCACAGCTCAAGATTCCAGGAATGAAAAGCAGGTCAATAAACCCTCCAGAATCACAGAAAGAATTAATTTTACTTTAAATGAATGAAGGTTTGTAGTTTTAATTTTTTAAAAATGGAAGTCTTAGTGATAGAGTACTGGGCTGTGGGGGGAGAGAATAAATTTCACCTGTCATGTATTATCTGGCTTCCTCTGAGTACTCTGATGATAAATTCTCAAGAATGGAGGTGTACAGAAGTCCAAGCAAGACATGGTGCCTCTTAAAAACTCAGAGTGACTGGACACATTAACAGGGTAGCTATGAGATTCCAGGGTGAATTGAGAGTCTTCAACTTGTAATTAGAAAGACACAGTTTTCTTATCTAGAAATATGATGCCAATAAAAGACACAGATCTGGGAGAAAATGCCAGCACTAGATGGAATTAATTTCATGCATACTGTGAATTAAGGCTAGAAGTTCCTTTATTTCCATATGGATATGCACCTACTCCAGCACTTTTTGCTTAAAAAGACTTCCCTCCTCCATTGGATTGATTTGCAATATTTTGTGAAAATCTACTGGTCATGTAAGTTAAGTCTATATCTAATTTTCTTTTTCATTCCATTGATTTAATTTACTGTCCTTATGCCAGGAGACGATGTCACAATTGCTGAGGCCTTAGGGGATCTTTCTCAAATGTGCTGATTCTAAGGCAAGTGCTGAAAAGCATAAATACCATCATGACCATCTAGAGAGCATGGCTAGAGTGATCTAGGAGTCACTTCAGCATTAGCAAGCTGGCAAAAAGTGAAGAGGGAACAGAAAAGAAGACAGAAAGGATTCCCTAGATCATAAGGGTCACTAGGAGGATGGCAATATACTGGAATCCAGTATAATCCAGGTGAAATGTTACAAAGAGAATCAACATTTCAACTATCTATCTGTCTTGGTGGCTGATGACAGGAGTGAAAAGGAGCTGCCAGACTCAGCAGTGTGTGTATCATTGGTGAGAGAAAAGACATTCTATTAAAAAGCAAATCTGATCAGAAAAGATTCAAGAGAAAATGAGAGGAAAAGAATGCATGAGAAACTATTTCAAGGAAAGAAGTAGAAAACGGAGGGAAAGAAATGAGACAGAAACTAGAGAAAGAACAGAAGAAGAAAAGGCATCTACAGAGGATATGTGTGAAATTCAGAGAGATAGTAGTATTGCTAAGGCTGATGAGAGAGATCCAGCAGAGATGAAAAATGTAGCACAATGCAAAAGGAGAATTTTTTGCTTGATGTCACTGGTTAGGTGAGACAGTAGGTAAACACGGGTGGAAGTGTCACCCTTGGATAGGCATAGACTGCTCACCACAAAGGAAACTGAGAAGGGAATGTACCACACATAGCTGCAGAGAGGTCACCGAATGTTGGGAGTCATTCATAACATCAGTAAATATGTGTTGCTTAGATGTTGTAGATTTGGGCATTTAAGAAGACACTGTAGATTGATGTAAGCCACTCGAAGTTGTAGGCAGGATGAAGCTAAGAGAAGAGAGTTTGGGGAAGGAGAGAGACTCTGCTAGAGAATGTCCTTGCCACCCACCATGTGCCTTCCCTCGGCTCCTCTTGATGTCTTCTTCACTGAAGGATTCCTTACAAAGATTCCAACACACAGTCCTGTCATTCCTTGGAAACCTCATTTCTCCTGTTTCTCTGACACCTAACACATTCCTGCCCCTTTCTCATTTCTATTCCTTGTTTTCCACCTGCTGATACACTGCATCCTCACTTTTTTCTCCCCAGCCTCTGCCTGCTTCTCTCCTTGCTCTATTCTTTCTGTCCTTCCATCCACCTGCACTCCTGACTCCAGACTGAGTAGACATTATCATCTCTCCTATGTGACTCGGTATCTCACAAAAGGTTCCACCTCCCAAATCTGGATTTCTTTCTGTATGCCTGAAGCTATGAGACTCTCTTCACAGACTCAAAAAGGAAATGACAGGGGAAGGAATGATGGAGTGGAGAAGGCTGACACCAGCATTGTCCCCTATATGGCACCTTTGTTTCTCATACAGCACACTATGGTTTTACTAGCTGTGACTCGTAAGTGAAAAAGCCAGAGTAAAGGTTCTCATATTGGAGCATTACAGAACTAATGGGGCAGTGGTTCTCAACTTGTAGGTCGTGACCCCTTTGGGTGTCAAACTATCCTTTCACATGGGTTGTATATCAGATATCCTACACATTTTATATTTATATTATGATTCATAATGGTAGCAAAATTACAGTTATGAAGTAGCAATGACAATAATTTTATGGTTGGGGTCACCACAACATGAGGGACTGTATAGAAGGGTCACACCATTACGAAGGTTGAGACCCACTGTAATAGAGAATGAGGCGTAAGGAGGGATATAAGTCCCAATGGCCCATGCCTTTTCCAATGTTTTCCACGTGGTGAGCTCTTTTTAAGAACATGAATTTATAAGTTCAAATGGATAAGGTCTTCACTCTCTATCAACGATCTATATAAATGCATAAGCTTTGATTCCACCATGGGTTCAAGTGCAAATGAGAAACAGCCCTCAACCTAAGACAAAGCAGTAAAACATTGATGACCAAATAGTAAATCAGCATAGAGACCTTCTATCCTGTGATGGCTCCACAGGTGCCAACTTGCTCTGGTAATAGTAATGGATACTGTGTCTCAATTCATGTCATTGAATTTTCTAGAAGCCCCTGAAGTGGCTTATACCCCATTTCTTAAAAACAGGGGAGTAAAGATTTAGAAGGAACAAATGTCATGCCTAAGATCATACAACCAGTTAAGTCCAACTTGGCCTGATCAAGAGGCCCAATCCAGAAATGTTGTTCCTTCACCAACTCTTGTGTATAGCTGCAGATCCCAGAAGCAAAGGACCAATGACTACCCAGTGGGGGACAACTTAGGCCCATTTAACAGATGAAGAAATGAAAAGATGGAGACAGAATGATAGACTCGGGGTAGTTGTACACTCCTGCAATCCCAACACTAGGAAAACTGAGGCAGGAAGTCCTCAAGCTCAAACCAGCTCCGGCTACACAAAGACTGTCTCAAAAATAATTACCAACTACTTAATTAATAGGAGATTGAATGATAAAATCTGGTCACTAAGAGGCAGAATTGAGATTCAAAGCCAGTATTTTCTGTTTTTTAATTGCAATAGGTATCTATGTGTAGATATATAATGAATATATTCTATTGACCTCTGAAATATCAGAGAGTGTTAGATTCACTTGGAAAAAAAAAATGTTATCAGCCAACATCTTTTACCATTTCAGTACAGTCCTAAGGCTCCACACATATCTTCTCACCCATCCCCTGACCCTAGATTGGTTATTGAGTTTCACAGTGACTGACCTGTGAAGATTAAAAAAAGTAATGCTATCTTATGAAGGAGGGTCCCATGGACCAAGATAGCAACTGTCATGGCAACCGTCACACTGCTTTGATCAAGAAGACCCTTTGAGGAACTGAAAACAGAACCTTAGGCACATCTGTTGCTTTCGCTCTCACCCTCCTCCAACAGGCTTCGTGGTGCACTCCACACCCTTTCAAGTTTCCAAAGCTTCACACACCTGCCCCCAAGCCCAGCACCTGGCCAAGGCTGTATCCAGCACTGGGATGAAGAATGATACCAACCTCTATCTTGTTTGGTATTTCTCTATCTCAAGCCCCAGGCTAGTCTCCAGTCCTAATGCTTTTCCACTGTCAAAGCTTAGCTTAGAATAATGACTGTCGTTGGAGACTTATGATATGGTCACTGGGCCCATATACAATGTAATACATGTGGAAAAGATGTTTCATGAGGCTCGGATGGGTTCTGAACATACCTGAGAGCAGCAAGAAATAGTTGTGCTAAATAGTTTGGACATCTCAAGGCTGAGAGACCAGGAAGGTTAGGAATGGACGTATCATACTTTCAGAACAAATGTCAGTAAAGGCCCCAGACCCTCAACAGAAGTATTCTCTTCCTGCTATATCCCTTTTCTATCCACACACATGGCCATCTTTATAACCATTCACCTAGATGTTGCTTTCTACCCAAGTCAAAGTAAATTATCTGTCCAACAAGAAAGCCTAGCATCCAGGAGAGAAAATAATGTGTTTGGCACTCTGGGAGGCAAAGTTAGGTGGATCTCTTTGAGTTTGAGACCTGCCTGGTCTACAAAGTGGGTCCAGGACAGCCAGGGATATACTAAGAAACCCTATCTCTTGAAAAACAAAAACAAAAAATATTTTTAAATAGTGTTTATATATGTGAGTAGTCACTTTTATTCATTTTGTGGGTGATAATTGAGGCAGAATCTCACTATGAAGCCTAGGTTGGTCTCACACCCATTATCCTCTCACCTAACATGGCTACAGATATAAGCAACCATGCTGGACTTCATTCCAATCACTGGCATGTACATGCACCTGCCTCTGGATTCTGTTCAGTAAATAATATAGCCAACAAAAAAAGGAGCTCCCAGTCTAGAGTGGACACAGTCAACCAGAAGTTACAACATGGAGTAGGTGGTATGGGTGAATTATCTAGACAGCTCTGCAGAACCAAGCCACAAAAAGGGCATTCAACACAGGTTGAAGGTCAGAGATGGTATATACAGTCACCCACCTGCAAATGCCAGCAAAGCTGGGAACTACCTGGCAGGAGGGGCATTCTCACAGATCATTCAAATGCTTCAGCCCTTGGACTGGAAAAGGGTCATGTAAGAGTCCATTGATTACAAACTCATTTGCTCTTCCTTTCCCTTGAATTCTCTGTCTACATTAAAGCGATACCTATAAAATCTTTACCTCAGGGTCACTGTAAGCAATAAATGAAGTACTATATGCAACTACTTCATATAGGACATTGTGGATCATATCTGCTCAAACCTTTTATGGTGTCTTCTGTTTGGTTGATGGTTTGATTTTGTGGATGGTGCTGTGCTTGTGTTTTGTTCTTGTTTTGTTTTGGGTTTTTTTTTTTTTTTTTTTTTTTACTGTTGTGTTTGGTTAGGGCTTTCCCCCCTTTGGGATTTTTTTTTCTTTTTTCTTTTTATTAATTTATTCTTGTTACATCTCAATGTTTATCCCATCCCTTGTATCCTCCCATTCCTCCCCCCCCCATTTTCCCATTATTCCCCTCCCCTATGACTGTTCTTGAGGGGGATTACGTCCCCCTATATATTCTCATAGGGTATCAAGTCTCTTCTTGGCTACCTGCTGTCCTTCCTCTGAGTGCCACCAGGTCTCCCCCTCCAGGGGACATGGTCAAATGTGAGGCACCAGAGTACGTGAGAAAGTCGTATCACACTCTCCACTCAACTGTGGAGAATATTCTGACCATTGGCTAGCTCTGGGAAGGGGTTTAAAGTTTACCTCCTGTATTGTCCTTGGCTGGTGCCTTAGTTTGAGCGGGACCCCTGGGCCCAAATCAGCCTATCATATTGTTCTACTTGTAGATTTCTAGGACCCTCTGGATCCTTTTATTTTGCTGTTCTCCCATGCGTCTCTCATTTAGAGTCCCAATAGGATGCCTTCCCCTCTGTCCCAGTTTCCTGGTAAGTGAAGGCTTTCGTGGGACATGCCCCTTGGGCTAGTATGCAGATATAAGTGAGTATATACCATTTGATTCTTTCTGCTTCTGGGTGCAGTTTGAATCCAGAATTCCTGGCTGAGATTGGTGGTCAGTTCTGGCCCTTGTTTTGGGGTTTTTTTGTTTTGTTTTGTTTTGTTTTATACAAAGCCTCCTTCTGCACAGCCCTGGATGACCTAGAACTCACTATGTAGAACAAGGGAGCCGCAGATTTGCAGTTATCTTCCTGCCTTCACCTTTAAGTGCTAAAATTAGAGGCATGTGCCACCATGCCTGGTTCATATTCTTAGTTATTAACAGGATCTCGGGTTTTATAGCTGAGCTCAGTAGATACTCTTTCTCCAGTACTACCACAAGGAATCCTCCAATTTAGACTGAACTATTTGTTTCTTCCAAAATGCAATAACACACTTGCCAATTTAAGAGGAAACAGTGATTTTAAAAAATCTCACAATTGGGGAGATTGGGAAAACAAGGCACAAGGTGAATACGTTGCTGTGACAACCCTGTGTCTCACACATAGGCCTATGGAACTAGGTCACTCCAAATATTTTCTTCCATCCACACCATGAAATACAGTAATAGTGACCTTAGGAAATGTTGCACAGTACAACGTGCATTTTTCAAAATACTAATATTTTATACTGAAGAATCAATGTCATGTGATTTCTAATCATGAGCATAGAGTTTCAAGAAATCCAACCATCCAGCTGTCTTCTCCACCAAGGATACCGAGTTGAAGGTGTGCTCTTCACCCTTGTGGGAAAAGAGACTTGGACGCCAAAATATCACAAACACTCACTGGCCTACAAATCAACTTAGATCTGCCTTCCTACCAACTCAGTTCACAGTCAGGAAGTGATGATGAATTTTGTATTTTTAGCCTTTCATTATGTAGAGTTTTTAAGGGAATAAACTAACATCATATATAGAAGAGAACAAAAAACAAAATAACCAAAAACAAAAAAAAAAAAAAAAAAAAAAAAAAAAAAAAAAAAACTACCTTGGGGAATTAGGACATATTTGATAGAGAAGTTATAAGAAATTATAATTTTTTACCTCCACAGGTATCCCTGAATTGCTTTGTCCTATAACTGTGACTTGCATGTTCCAATCAGAGGAAGATTGGGAAAGGTACTTAATGACCAGGAGGATGTGGCAAGCCCTGCTTTTCTGGTGCTGAAGCATGACCCGCACTTAGCACTCTCCTTCCTTCCACTCAGAGCCTCAGTCTCCAGACAAAGGCTCACATGTGTTGCCTGGGAAGGAGGAAAAGGAGGAGGAGAAGAGCTTCTGACCTACTCCTATTCAGTCTACAATGTTCTCTCGTAGACTTAAGGATCTACATATGGGTGCCCATTGCATAATTTCTTTTGTCATCCACCAAAACCAATAGTCTAGATATGAGGAAATTCTGAGATTTACCATCCAAACACTAAATCTGACACCCTCTACATTTTTCCAGTCTCCCTCTCTCCCTCCTCTCTCTTTCCTTTTCTCTCTCCCTTGTTCCTCTCCATCTTACTCTTCTTTTCCCTTTCCTCCGTGTGTGTGTGTGTGTGTGTGTGTGTGTGTGTGTGTGTGTGTGTGTGTGTGTGTGTTCTGGCTTAGTTTTGGACTTATTAAGACAGAATTTAACAATCTACCCAAGTTGACCTAAATTTTACAAACCTCCTGCCTCAACCTCCTAAGTGCTAGGATTACAGGTGTGGGTACCACCATCTCCAGTCCTCCTTTCTTTATGAAGCAACTGAGAATATTCCATGGGTGTGGGTAAGAGTAGCTATAAAGTTTATTATTTAATAAATTAATGTTTCTGTTTTAGTTCCATAATATGCCCAATTAAAAATCTGTAAATGACTATAAGGGAAAGATTTAAAAGTATAGGGTAAAAGATAGAGAAGGAACTAATAAAAAGGAAAAGGAAAACAGTGGTAGGTTACAATTACTGAAGAGCTTGGCTGTGTGTGTCTAGGAAGGAGCTGTGTGTTGCAATGCTTGTCACCTTGTCTACCAGTCCATATACCAGGATTCATTGTTAAATGACATGCTTTTGGAGACTCCAATGGTAATAATAACCAAAGCAGCTCACACCAATAAGGAAAGATTCCCCAGGAGTATTACAGTGAAGATAGTACCCACTGCAGCCAAAAAGCTAGGAAATCTCATGCTTCACAGTCTTGCATTGCCATGCCTTTAGCTTACGTCTGCCCTCCATTCCAGGCATCCTTTTAAGATTGTAAATTTTGAAGACACACAGGATCTTCTAAGGATAACAATTTTTTTTAAGTATCAAAGTATCAAAGCCTAGAACAATAGAAGCAAAGTAAGCATATGTGGAAAATGGCAGTGTACAAGCCCCACTACTGCCACCCTAGCAGAAGTAGGTACAAACATAAATACATTCTTTGTCCAAACTGCTTGTGGCTCTGCTACTGGCTCTCTCCACTCCCAACCTCACTGAGGTTTTCTAACACACTGATGTTCAGAAATACAGTGAGCCCCAATTATCACATAAGAAAAAGGAAACATTTCTTCTCCAGTCCTCTACCTTACCTAGAGCCTCTGTAATACAAATCTCCTACTACTATCCACCCCATGCTCCTTTATTTTCCATGTTTCAAGATTTATTAAGGACAACCTATCATATGTGTATTTGACGTGTGCAAGTTGCAAGTATTGCCTGTTAAAATGCAGACTTTCTGGGTCTGGTAGCACAAATTTTAAATCCCAGCTAGTTGGGAAGCTGAGGCAGGATAATCTCACATTTGCCAAGACGTGTCAAGGCTGCAGTTCAAATTTGAGAGTAGCCTAGTCAAATTAGTGAAACCCTGTCTCAAAATTTAAAAAAATATTTTAAAGTCTGGGGATACAGTTCCATGGCAGTGTACTTGACAAACATGTATAAGGCTCTAGATTTAATCCCCTGTACCACAAAACAATAGTGTACATAACTATACTAAATCTTAAAAAGTAAACTTTTATAAATATGTTTCACAAACTCCTAAGGGACAGAATCTCTTGTCTGTTAAGCAGAAACTGACACTGTTCCTTTACAAACTGTACGCCAAAGCATTTGATAATTGTAATCATAGAGGACTAAGAGAAAGTGATCCTTGATTTCTATGCTTGAGCTTATAAGTTATGTACCACTCATTGGAAACCTGCACCTTGAACTTTGCGTAATTGTATAGGTGTTACAGAGCTTTGTACAAATTACAGTGCCTTGGTCAGACAAGCATCTGTTGAATAAATGGATAGATGAGAAAATGAGCTGTTGATGGCTGTGTACCTATGTTTGTCCGGGTTTATACAATTGTTTTTCAGTAAGCATGGGTGTGTTTGCTTGTTTTCTGGATACATTGACTGACAGAGTGTGACATTATTATTACCCTCTGCTTACAGGTGAAGAAGCGGAATCACCTAGGGGCTCACTCAAGTGGAAGTCAACTCTCACACCTGCCCTGTGCAGTCAGGGCTTCTGTGTACACAAGCAATTGCCTGGATCAATATCACTGGCTTTATGGTCCTGCTGCACAGGCAATCAACTCTGTTTATTTTTCTACTGTACTTGTGTCACATCTGTGCATTGTTTTCTGAAGCTCCAGAGACACTTTCTGTGAGAACAACAGACTATACTTTCTGGATCCAGACAGCTAGAAATCATCTTTCACTTCTCCTGACCCTGGATAATCCAGTCCTATTCCACCAGCACTACCTTCTACCCAGTACCATGTCAAACTCATCACCTCTTAGTACAGATCATCATTTGCTTTTAGAGTCAAGAAAGCAAGCCCACACTGGGTCTGGTGATTTGATCCCGTGTAAGAGTTCACTAAGTTGGCTGGGGAAAAAAATGGCTTAGTCACTCTGAGTGCTTTAGAATTACTGGTGTTTCAGAAGTAGAACAGATGTGTGTGTCTGTGTGTGTTTGTGTGTGTGTGTGTGTGTTTCCAGACAAATTTCTCAAATAACCTCATTTAATTATATGAATAAATCTTTTTTAAAACTTTTCAACATTTACTGCAATATATACATATATAAATATATGTAGACATTCCAGCTTTACTAAAAATTTTGACCACTTTTTACTTGTTACAACTGTTTTACAGACATGAGAAAGAGTCTAAAATATAAAGGTAGTGCATGCCTTATAGCAGTGGCCTGACTTACTCCGCCCGGTTAGTAGCTAACACTAAAACAAGATTAGACACCAGGTCTCAGGACTTTCCACCCTGTTCTTTCTCTATACTCTTAACCTAGCATAGGCCAGGAGGCCATGAAATTCTGTCAAGTGGCATGAGAACAGGCCATGAGTATCCCCTTAGGGATGAAAACAACACAGCATTTCAGCCACTTTGCTTAACTTCTAACTCAGGCAAGAATTTGGTCACTACATTCACTGACACAAACACTCATGGATTTAGGTGACAGTTGCATTGAACAACTTTCCCTGGGTTAGCTTGGCTTAAACTGATGTGACTTGAATTACACTGATATCTGGATGACTGACAAATGTCACAGTTGTGTTGTGTGATCTCAAGTTCCTCTCCTCAGCAAGAACCCAGCTGTTCAAGTCCCAGAAGGGGAAGCCCTAAGAATCCACTGTTAGCTATAGCATAAGGTACTACATGGAGTCAGAACATTGCTGAGCCAACCTTTTTAGTTTATATGGAGTTCTTTTGAGAAAAAAGTCCCCATAAGCCAAAAAAAAATGTACAGATGGGAAGATGCCCCAGTGGTTAAAGCACTTGCCATGCACGCAAGCATGAGGACCTGGGTTCAGATTCCCAGAACTCACATAAAACCAGACACAGTAACACACACCTGCAGTTGCATCACTCCTACAGTGACATGGAAGGTGGAAACAAAAGAATCCTTGGAAGCACACAGGCCAATCAGCCTAAAGTATGCAATGGCAAACAAGAGACCCTCTCCTACAAAGTGAAGGTAAGGATCAGTCCCCAAGGTTATCCTCTGACTTCCACACAAAGCAGCATGTGTCTGAATTCACATCCGAACACACAAAGTATACACACAGAACACACACACACACACACACACACACACACACACACACACACACTTCAAAAAGATGATAATCCTTTCCTCTATTGACTACTTGGCAAGTTGACAGTTACCATACTGCGTCTTTTTCCTTTCTTTTAAAAGATCTATACTTTTATTGGAACTGACTGGGTCTTAGAACTGGGCACTTTTCCAAAGGAACAGTAGAACAAAATCCTGAAACCTGGTATCAAAGCTCCTGGAGCCTCCCCTTCCTTTGGAGGATCTAGGAAGGCAGAGCCACAGCAAGACAAATAAGAGAGAGTCCCATTATCCATTATGTATGTTGCATCCTGCATTATTTAAGAAAACTATCCATCTAAGGCTAAGACACAATAAAAATCAGAAAGGAAGCTCTGCCCCAGCCAGAGATGGAGCCCACAGGCAGGGACTGCTTGATTATTCGACCAGGTTGTTATTCAACATTTTAAAAAGGTATCTTATGTCAATTATTATTAAAGAGAAAGCCTTTGAATACACCTATAAATCTCTAGCCCTAGCATCTAATACTTTCAGTTCTCACATTGTGTTCTCCTCTGATACTTATCTGCATATTCCATGCATAGCCTCGGGGTCAGCCACAAAATTACAATTTAATGCTCAATTCTGTGTAGGCAGAGCACTTTTTTTCTACCTACGCATTGCATAGATCACATTGAATGCTACACGTTATTCCCACTCTAACAGTACATAGTTGACTTGGCCTTAGCCTTTTCTCTGTTGTTATAGCTCATATCTGTGGTCTCAGCTTTTTCCTAGAATGATCAGCCATGCTGGCTCTCCAGTCTCCATCACTGTGAGAATCCACATGGTCAGCCTGGCGTATGTTTTAGCCAAGCCATCAATTGTTCATTTCCTAACAATCTATGTTGTACTTGTTTCATCTCTATTCATTTTGTCTTTAGAAAATATTGCTGGCTTGTTTGATAATGGGTTGGAAGAGTAGTAGAATGTTTGCTGGCATACCCAAGGCCCTCAACTTGGTCACCACCACAATAACAATAAACAAATAAATAAACTTGCTAGCTTTGTTGTGATCAGAGGGCTAATCTTAAAGATTTTTCAAGACTTGTAGTTAATCACAAGCTAGTGCTTATAGCAGAGGAAATGGAGCCAACAGTTTAACCCGGAGTGACCATTTTCTTGATGGTTAGCCAGACACTTGCTAAGTAGTACTGTGACTTCTTCTCATTTAATTCCCATACAGTGTTGTTAGATCATGATCCTCACTGTCTTCTTTGTAAATTAGTAATAATACCCTTTTCTTGGAGTTGTAGAAAATAATACACTTTAATAAATACTAACGGTTTATAGTACAGTCTTTCAAGATGTCGAGGTTCTGAGAAGAAGCTTTAGTATTTAAGCGAAAAAGTAAAAGCAGTTGTTGTGGAAAGACCATCTCAAATTTTAAACTTTATCATCTCTTGTTTTCTGTGATTCTAAACATACAGATGAGCATTTAACCAAGATTTTGAGTGTAGGTTACCATTTTAGGATGACCATAACAGGGTAAACAGTGATGTCAAAATGGTGAGACAAGGGATCCAAAACCATGGTGAGCCCCAGCTATCCTTGCCAGAACAGCATGGCTGGAAGAACCAAACAAGACAAAGGGAATTCTAAAGTCAGAGTCCTAATTAGAAGCATAAGCACAGGAAATCAAAGGTAGGAAGGACTTTAACACCACCAAGAGTGAGTCCTAGTCTACAAACAGAAAAACTAGACAAGTCAACTGAGAAATGAAAGATCTCAGAGAAGCCAAGAAAATGCCACAAGGAAGGGACAGATCACCATTTCATTAATCTGAACATGAGATAATGAAGCCAGGGGCTTTCCACCATGCCACATAACACAGAATAAATCTTCTATTTTAAGATCCCTGCCCTGCACCTGTGCAGAACAGATGGACTTCGCAAAAGAAGAAATGAAAACAGTCTTTTCTCATTGCCAGGCTGGCATGAAGGTGCAGAAGGCTAGATGAGCAACAATGAAGTAGCCAAGTGTGGCTGGCGTACAGGCCACAGGGATGGGGAGTCTTTTGCCCTATGACCCCCAGTTTTTCTCTCCCATAGATTGACCCCCAACACCAGGGAGAAAAACAAGGCGAAGTCAGAGGGAAGAATTGTTAATATCCTGTCTCTTGTGTAGTTCCAGTGTTTGCTGATTGAGCAGAAAGAATGAAATACTGAATTAAAGATTGTACTGAACTACCATAGGGCAGAAGTAAGGGCCTGGGGCTCTGTGCTCCCTGCCCAGAAGCCAAGGGGAAAAAAATAGTTAGGCCTTGGAATGATTTGTCAACAAACACAGGAAAACATCTAAACCATGGTGTCTTCAGTGTACTAACAAAACTACAGTGGAAAAATGACTAACTGTAAAGCCAGCAAACCTGATTCTGACCCTAGCACTTCCACAACCTGAGTGACTGGCCTTGACCAAATTGCTAACATTACTTACAGTTCAGTTCCCCCACTTGTAATGCTTTAATATAACAAAGCACACCTTTGAATGTGATTATAACTACAGTGACAATAGAACAGCACCTATGGAAGGAATCAAGTGGAAGGTAAATGTTTTTGTTATTTTTATATTATTTATTTGATCATGTATAAGAGCTCACATGTGCACACACCTACTCATGCCCAAGTGTAGCACAGCATACATGTGAAAGTCAAAGGACAACATGGGGGAGTCAGTTCTCTCCTTCTACCATGTAATTTCTAGGGCTTAAACTCGGGTTGTCAGGTTTCCTGGCAAGTGCCTCAACCAGTAAGCCATTTTTTGCAGGTCTCTGTTCTGACTGTTATCAGTATATGTGCAAATGGAACTCCATAGCTCAGATAAGAAGTTTCTCTATTCTGTGTCTTCACACCAGAACATCTGTAGCATCTCACCAGTGACACAAAGGCCAGGTTGTACTATCTTCCTCCTTCAGAGAATCTATCAATCAAACGGAAAGATTCTCAAAATGTAGCTTAAATCAAGCCATTAGACTATCTCTTTCTATCAATATCTGATTATTTAAGACCTATTGTGCACAATGTTTTAAAATCTGCAAACTTGATTTTATTAGCAAATAATAATAATAATGAAATCATGGGCTGGGGAGATATCTCAGTGGGTAAAGGTACTTCTTGGGCAAGCATGAGGACTTGAGTTCAAATCTCTAGCACTCACATAAGAAAAGATGAAATAAAATCTCAATCCAGGGACTAGAAGGGCAGCTCAGTGCCTGGGGCACTTCCTGCTCTTGCAGAGGACCCAGGCCAAGATCCCAGCATCCACATGTGGTGGCTCACAGTCACCTGTACCTACAGGATCTGACACACTCTTCGGGCCTCTAGGAATCTATGCACATGTGGTATAAATATACACACAGACATACATATACACATGATTGGTTTTTTATCTCAATTCAGAGCTTGGAACATAGCTCAGTAAGAAGAGTGCTTGGCTTGTAAGTTGATCTCCAGATCCCAGATAAAAATAGCCAGAAACAGTGACACACACTTGTAATGCCAGGACTGGAAAGGTAGACTCCTGGGACTCACAGGCTAGCCTTCTTGGTGAGCTCCAAACACAAGAAAGGACTTGCCTCAAAAACATAAAGGTGGACAGCCCTTGAGAAACAACACATATGGTTGTCTTCTGGTGCCTACACAAACATACACATATGCACATGCATTCACACACAAAACACATCACAAAAAAAAACTCAGTACAGAGATAAGGCAATATCCAGAGTTTGCTGAGCAACCTCAGAAAATTACACATGCTTTGCCTTACTTAAGGAGTGAGTGCTTCAAGTTAACATTAGTAGTTTAAGGATCATGACTAAAGTAAAATAAAAGCAGTATATATAGTTTCCTTTGGTTTATGACTTTTTTCCTTTCATAATTCATTAATTACAACAAAGTATTATTTTTAAAAAGCTAATGAATTAATACTATTTCCTGAACTGGTAAATAAGCCTACTTCTGTGTGTTTAGGAGTTTATTGACTACAAAGGGCTCCATAATTATAAGGAGCTCCCAGTCATGATTGACAATAGCTGGATCTGTTCTCCCAGAGACTAAGCACCATAACAAACACCAAATGGCCCTAGAGGAGTCATAGAGACTATACTGGAGCCCCTGAAGGAATCTACTTTGTTCACAATCATGGGCAATCACTGGGCTCCAGTTTCTCTGTCTGTGACATGAGGATGCTGATTGGATTGGGTGACTGTGAAGATCTCTTTGTGTCTAACAAGCTGTTGTCTCTGCATGGCAATGTGAAGATTGTTCATGGCTCTTTCCTTGAGCATGATCACATGGGAAGAACCACCTTAAAATGAAAAGGGGTCATGCAGTATTCCCTATGGAGCTGATTTGTTAAGTTTTACCATATGAAAAATCACTTAGAGAAATACATTTCTAAGAAATAGGACTGACAAAGAGGAAATAAAATGGCAAATGGCCAGCATCCATGATGTAGCTTGGCCCATGACCCCTCAGTGCTCCTGGCCTCAGACTATGAGGAACATCTGAACCAAATCTCACCTAGAGTCCCAGACAGCTCTAGAATAAGAATAGGCAATGGTCCTGATTGTCTAAATAATGCAGTTGTTAGGAAACACACAGTAAATCTAGACATGCTTGACTATTCTGAGTTGAGTGTCAAAAATTTTATAAAATTGCCAAAGCAGTTGCTGTATTTTTCTGTGTCTGTGATGTGAATGTTGATGTGGACATTTAGATGATTTAAAATAGTTAAGTAGTAGAAATTAAACTTTTAAGAAGGTGAATGGATTTGAAGGCACTCTGGTTCCTCCCCAGTGTGACAGTGAGTCATGGTCTTCATCTAAAAGCACCTGCCTACATTTTGCACAACATTGAGTAATGGGGACACACACACACACACACACACACACACACACACACACACACCTCTGAAACCTATTACAAATGTATACAACCTTCTGGAAAAGGTTCACAGAGATGGTGAGGATTCATTTCATGGCAGGCAACATGGTGGGCCCTTCCACCATTGTGTGTGATAGGGGCCGTGCTCTATTTTCTTTACAGACTGATGTTGACTGTATTACTTAGCCTTGTGTAATTAGAACAGCAGTTATGGCTTCTCTCACTCCCTCTTTCTGTATAGACACCTGCAATCACAGAACAGAAAGTCAATGTTTCTACTTCACAGATGGAAAAAAAAAGCCTTACAGAATCATGCTTTCAGGTAGGAACTCTGTCCACATTCATGAGACCTGAAGCTAAATTGGTCATTTTTGCAATTCTCAGTAAGAGAACATCTGCAGCATTCAGTACCTGGAACTCAGCGTTCACAGTAAACATCAATGCACATGCAAATCTGTCTGTGCTCTACTTCACCTCCAGGCTCTTTTTTTATTTTTATTTTTTGTTTATTTATTTTTAGAAAAGAAATACAGATGTGTAAAAACAAACTGCAAAGTAATCTTCACATTGTTGGAAAATAACACTTATGAAACATTTAATTGGTGCTATAAATCAGCATAATGTTTTGAAAAGAATTTTAGTTAACACATTTCAAACACTACTAAAATTCCATTGCCTTTAACTCAGTGAGTTCAAGAAATCTAAACATTGAGCATTAAAAAGCAAGAGATATGGCTTCATGGCTGAACTCTTGTCTTGCACGCTCCAGACTCCAGGTCCAATCCGCAACATCATAAAAGTAACAATAATAAAATAAAATAGCAAACACCAGTAGAATGCTAAGTGACCAACAAGAGGAAAAATGGCCAAGGAAATGTGGAAAACTATCTCAGTGAACTATTTACTATCCTGTGAAAGGAAGCTTCCAAGGGTTGTATAACATGGACAGCTACATACTAATGAGATATTTGTAGTGTTGAATTCTATTACAATCAGCCCTCTGTAAAACACATATGTTTAGAAGTAAGGATTAGAAATAGAACTCAACAAAATGTTGAGCATATAATCCCAGCACTGGGGAGGCAGAGGCAGGCAGATTTCTGAGTTCAAAGCCAGACTGGTCTACAGAGAGGACAGGGAACAGCCAAGGCTACACAGAGGAACTCTGTCTTGGGGGGAAAAAGGCCTATGCCTTTAGTCCCAGCACTCAGAAGACAGAGACAGGTGGATCACTGTGAGTTCAAGGCCAGCTTGGTCTACAAAGTGAGTCCAGGACAGCCAAGGCTACACAGAGAAACCCTGTCTCAAAAAACAAACAAACAAAATGCTTGTTTATTGCATAATGCTCCTAGTGTCTATGTTATGAATCAGCTTAAATGTCCATCAGTAGATGAATGAACAAAAAAGAGAAAATATGGCATATATACCCCTGCAAAAATTGACTCTCTATTATGCAGGTCCCAAGATCCAATGCAGGTCATTAGGCTTGGTGACAAGCACCTTTACCCAGTGAGCTATCTCACCAACCCTCCAGTGGAATTCTACTAGGCCATAAAGGGCTAAATTATGTTATTTGTAGAAATATGAGTGAATCTGGAAGTCATTATATTAAGCAAAATAAGCCATATTTGGAAAAATATCACATGTGAAATCTAGATTTTTTTTAATGGAATGAATGGAGAAAGAGGACCATTTGGGAAGAGAAAGGGGACAGAGGGAGGGTAAAGAAGGAGACAAGAGCAAGAAATGAGTGACTATGATCCAAGCATGTTATATACATGTATGAAATATTATAATGAAAGTTGGAATTTTATATAATTAATATATACTAATAACTTCTATTGGTGGAGAGGGTTCAAGACAAAATTTCTCTGTGTAGCCATGGCTATCCTGGAACTCACTTTGTAGACCAGGCTGGCCTTGAACTCATAGACATCAACCTGCTTCCATCTTCCAAGTACTGGTATTAAATGAATGCACCACCACCACCAGGTTCCCTATTGACTCCTTGATGTTGAATACTGTTTTATAACAAGGACTATCCAGTGACTAGAAGAAAGCAGAACACCTTGCCACTGTTCACAGTGGAAGAACAACATCACCCTCTCTTGTTTTCAAACAGAGCTAGAGCTGATGCCTCTGGTGCTGTGCCCTCTGTGGATCAGCTCACAGCAAGGAGAGCCTGCTCCAGCCTCTGAAGTAGAAAGCTGCTGTTTCACCAAACATGCAGGCTAATAGCTACCTAACAACTGCAATTTAATGATCTGAAATGTAAAATATCTCTGCCTACAGTAAATAGAATCACCAATTACTCTTTGTTGTCAAGAAATAAGTAAGCTATAAAAGCAGGTTAAGCCATTGTGAAAACGTACTATGCTTACACTTAGGGAACTGTCTTATGGAATGGATACCAGAAGGTTCACTTTTTTTTTTCCTTTAGCCCCTTTTTCCTCTTGTGCAAGCTAGTTCGGTAGTATAATAAAGTTTAATTGTTAAGAAACAGAGCCAACAGGGCATGGTGGTGCATGCCTGTGATCCCAGTACTCTGGGGCACAGAGACAGACAGATCTCTGTGAGTTCAAGGACAGCCTGGTTTACAAAGTGAGTCCATTGGGGGGATGCCTCAGTAGGCTTTATGGGGCACATACTATCCAGCACTCCAAGTCTAAATACCCCAGTACAAGTCCTTCTAGCCTGTATATAGCCAGTACAGCGAGACTCTCTGGTCAGTGGGCACATCTATGAGTATGTGTTAAACATCCCAAAGGGACCAGAAAAAACCCTTGAGTTCCAGTGGTGTTCAGCTTAACTTTCTGAGGAATCATGGTAATAACGTTCCCAAAAAGAAAGGACTACTCTGAAATTAAGGAGGGGATAATAAGCTTTTAGGGACAGTGACTGACAAGACATCTTCTCCCCAAGATCCCACTCTGCTTTGGTCACAGATATCCCAGCCTCAGCCTCTCCGGGCCTTGACCTGCTAGGCTGGAGCGTCCCCTTGTGGTCAATGCCTTGGAGAACACCAAGTTCTGAGGCCATTGCGTCATCAGAGAGACTACAAACGTCAACATTTAACTCTGTCACACCCATCATTACTTTCGCCTTAAAATGTCATTTCACTTAGACTCACGCGTGCACGCGCGCGTCTTCCATTTTTAATTTTGATATTGTTTAGGTTCTTTAAAGAAAACAGGAAAGTAAGAAGTAGCTATCAACCCATCAGCAAAGACAGCTACCTTTAACATCATTTGATATACATTGTTTTCACATAGTTGAGATCATATTATGAAGTAAAGTTCCATCTACTTTCAGTTTTATTCTCTGGCCAGGCCTACATCGAATTGGCTTCCCACTATCCCACTAGAATGGGCCCTGTGAAGCACTGGCAAATTTAAAGAGTAGAAGGGTCAAGCCATAGTATTTCATGCCCCCTGCCTTGGGGAGGAATTTTTCAGTAGCCATGACTCTTGCTCCCACCAAGTGCATAACTTCTAAGCTATGAGACCACCTCTTACAACCCTCATGATGCTCAGCTCTGGGTCCCTTCACCTTAATGATAGGTTCTCTGCTCTTTGTCGCCTATGAATAGGTGACATTTAAAATGCCCAGAGCAGTTTATTTTCCTAATCACATCAAGACCAATCTATATATTCACTCAAAATTATTCCACATGGGTTGTCAAGTATAATTATTTATAGATTCTGTTGTTGTTTTGTTTTGTCTGAGACAAGGTCTTTTGTAGCCTAGGTTGGCCAAGGCGACCTTAAACTTAGATCCCCCTGCCTCCACTCCTGAGTACTGAAATTGCAGGTATTTGTCACCATACTGGCTTTTATGTGGTACTGGAGATCAAACCTGGGGGCACTCTAGGCAGGCACTCTACCAACTGAGCTACACTCACAGGGAGCAAATTCCATCTTATAGACTATATAATATAACATTAGGTCTTAATTCATATCATTTAGGTTTCCATATTCTCTAAAATAAAACATTGGCAAGAACGTCTTGATACTTCAATTTGTAACCACTCTTCAATGTATTTGCACAGACTGTTTCCTAGGAGTAACAGAAAATGAATGGAATATTTTTTTTCTTGGTACATATTGCCAAGAACCTGCAGTAAGAAAGGTTAGAAGAGTTTACAACCCCACTAGTGAGCTGGGAAAGCTTGTGTCACCATCTCCTCCACAGCTCAGACTGTACTGTTGATGTTGAGACAGTAAGAAGGCCACCCTCCTGCTGCTGTGTAATACCCTCCTGCTGCTGTGGCTGCTACTGTTTAATTTAGGTGTTTTGTAATATAAAATACTGTTTTGCTAAAAATAGGTGCTTAGACATTTAGAAGTAGCTATTTTGAAATTGGTTTCATCCCCTTTTAGTGTGAGGACTAGAACATTTTAAATCATGACTGACGAGCCGGGTGTGGTGGCGCACACCTTTAATCCCAGCACTCGGGAGGCAGAGGCAGGCGGATCGCTGTGAGTTCGAGGCCAGCCTGGTCTACAAAGTGAGTCCAGGATGGCCAAGGCTACACAGAGAAACCCTGTCTCGAAAAACAAAACAAAAAACAAACAAACAAACAAATAAATAAACAAATAAAACTGGTCTTTTTAAAAAAAAAATCATGACAGACATTTCTGCTGGGAAATGCTATTGGTGATTTGATGTGGCCTTGGTGCCCTGGGGCCCTTTGGGAGCTTGCTCTATGAATGCCCCTTAGATATTTGCAAAAACACAGGAGGGAGGATGCATCCTCAGTAGTAAGGAACATGGGCCCAAGTACAACTTAATGCAGGGATCAGCTCCGGGGAAAGTCAGGACTCATTAGTGGCCACAGACTGGCCTCACACACCATTAAGTCCAACTTCTGAGGTAAAATGAGGATTAGCATACTTGCCTCCTTGAAACTCAGGTCGAGATGCCAAACCATCCCCTCAGAATGCAGTTCTATCATCAGGGGACACTTGTGAGTCTGACTGGGCCACTGGGCTGAGCCTGACAAGAAATTCCACCAGCGAGAAATTCGGTTCCCTGAGGCAGATACTTCCTTTCCCTCCTTGCTGCTAATCCAAAATTCTGTGATCCAACATAAAAGAAGAGGTTTCAACCTGAATGTACTGTATTCATCAACCTGCATAATGCACTGTCCAGGGAACATGGAGTCACCTTTACAGGGAACACCTCTCCTTCCCTCCCTGGGTTATGCCTCCATCTAAAGCCCAACGAAGCACATTTTCATCTCTCAGAGCATGGCTACATGTTTGCCTACTGAGACCCACTTGTGTCCAATCCACTGCTAAGTTATACTGGAGTTTTGTTTTTTGGTTTTTTTGTTTGTTTGTTTGTTTTTTGTTTTTTGCAATCCTGTGATTCAACCTAGATGAATAACACAGTAACACTGAACCTGTCAAAACATCATATGATTACTGGGTTAGTGGAGTGAAGACTGATGCAATCCTAAATCTGGCTACATCTGCTGCTAGGTGTGACAGGAAGTAAGCAGTCAGGCATATGAGGGCACAAGAAGTTGTTGTGGCCCCAGTGAAGTATGGAGGCTGACACCATAACACAGCCATCCGGGACCCCAAGTCATCCACACCAGTGTCCAGTTCACGGCAAATGCACAATGCCAGTAATCACAGGTGCGAAGAATTGCTAGCCCAAGGATCAGGCCCTCTGGGTCTCAACAGATAGGAATGCTGTTTCAGCTAGCACAACTGGTCTGGCTCTGTCATGCCTTGGGCTGGCTATCAGCCAGCCTGACACCCATACCTAAGCCCTTTTAGTGAGCATAAACAATTCCTGTGGCCATTAGGAAGGCCACTCTTCGATCATGACAAGAAAAGCAAGACCAACCCCTCACGATCATATTTGAACACAGGTGAAACACAGTCATAAAAATGACCACACCTGGTCCTGGCTAATCGTAGCTGCTATCTTAAAATGCCCACTGCATTAGCCATTAGCCTCATTCCATTCTTCTTTCCATGTAGGTAAGAATGTTAAGATGCCAGCCCAAAGAATCATTCCTGCTTCCTATCAGCCCTTGGTCTTGGACAAAGCTTCCATCCTTACTAACTGTGACCAAGAACAAGCACAGATCCTCTGAGACTTAACACCAAGACATCCCTCAGGTTACCCTTCATGTGGGTCCATGACTTGACTTTGGCTAAAGGGAATTCACAATTCTCTTTCCTGGTTTGTGCCTATGGTGGCCATTGTGCCTACTTCATATAAAGGACTGAGAGGGGAGAAACACAGCGATGAGGAGAAACAGTAGTTGTTAAGAGTCACTTCTGTGACAGACTAGAGAAGGCATACTCTCCAACTAGACTGCATGCAATCTTCTAGTCCTTTCTTCCAAATAAAGCTCAACAGTGCAGAAACAGACAGAATTACCCATGAGCACACAGGCAGACACTGCAAACAACCGGCCGCTAACTTCAGCGTCTAACAAATGATTAGTAACTCATTGCAATAGATACAGCCCAGGGACAGAAGTTAGGAAAAACTCTACAGCTACACAGAAGCACAAGCAAGGCCAGGAACTAGAGAAGTCTGCTCTGCTTTCCAAGGTGTAACCTGAACAAGGTACCTAAATTGAGATTTGCTTTCTCACTCTGAAAATTAAAGCACTCAAAAAGGGCCTGTGGAATGAGGGCAAAGTTCCAGAACAGTGCCTGGCAAAAGAGCAAGTTCAAAGAGAACACCCCTCTTGCCTTCATCGTTTTTGAGCTCTAGCTGAAGTCAAAAGTGAGTCAACTCTACCCAAGGCCCCTAGTTTTCCTTCCATGACTCCCAGAAGCGTGGCAGCCTGCCTTGACTACAGACCTTTTCCAAAGGCCTGACTTAAAGCCTGGAGAAGACTCAGGGCTTAAACAAACAGCATGCACTGACTGTTCTTGGGTCCCAACACCCACATCAGGCAGCTCACAACTACCTGAAAATCCAGGCCACAGTTTCCAACACCCTCTTCTCACCTCTGTGGGCACTGACATTTGGGTGTACATACCCATATACAGAAACACATACACAGAGATACAATTTTTGTTTTGGTTATGACAGGGTCTTACTACGGAGCTCTGGTTGTCCTGGAACTCACAATATAGACCAGGCTGGGCTCAAACTCAGAGAACCGCCTGTCTCCCAAGTGCTGGGATTAAATTTGTGTGCCACTATGCCTGGCTACAGAAATATAGCATAAATATAAAAAAAAATATTTTAAAGCCAAACTCCCTCATCCTAGATGCTCAAGATAGAGCACAAAACACTAATAGAAATGAAAGTGGCTTAGCTCCGTCATCAAAAGATCACATTTAATAATTTAGTAGAAAAATCTTTCATTTTAATCGAAACTCTCATTAGATTTTATCTCTAGGCCGCTCTATGATGCCTTCCGGGTGTTTTGTTTTTCTCTAACAGAAGAAAAACCTCACATTAACATTCAAAATAAATTAAAAAAAAAAAAAACTAGTTTGGTCACAAGTACCAAAGCCTGTGAAACCAACAGGAAATTACATGTGCTGTGGAGCAAACAGGTGTTTCTGAAACATAGCTAATCTTGTTTATCCATGAGTTAAGTCCACGTCACACGAACTGGCTTGTTTTGAAAACTTACTCTACCAAATTTTCTTGGCTCATTCTGCACAAAGGTTATTGACAAGCGAATGAAAATAAATGTGCTACTAACGCCAACAGCCTAACATCAGCTGAGGCACCTATTTCTAGAGAGCACTTTCAAAGTAAAAACAATGCCCTATTTTTGTTTGTTTGTTTGTTTGTTTGTTGAGACAGGGTTCTTCCCCTCTGTAGCCCTGGCTATCCTGGAACTCTCTGTAGACCAGGCTAACCTGGAACTAAGGATTCACACCTGTGATTACAGGCATGTACCACCACTCTGGGCTACAAAATGCACATTTAAAGCTCAGTCCTAGTTGACTTTTATTCTGATACTTGATTCAGCAAGAATTCGGATACCAACAGAGGCCACACTTGAAAGAGAGAGTAAGCTGAGGAGGTGAATGCTGAGTTTGCAGTTAGCATGGGGGAAACAGGGTTCCCTGCATAGGAATGCTGAACAGAATGGACTGACAGGCTCCTCCACAGCTGTCTCTGATTGGGCATGGCCAGCCTTGCTCTATGACGCTTCTCTAGCCATCTGCTGCTTATCGGGCAGTTTCTCTGAACACTAGACTAAAGGAATCAAGAAAACCCCAGTCTCTCTTACTGCTTATCAATGTCCCGTGACTAAAGGTTGAATACAACAGCTGGGAGTGAGCAAATGTATGCTCAGCTATGCTGCCCTCACTCAGACAGAAAACCAACACTGTGCAGGAAAGGTCCCCAGAACACACATGTTCTTAATAAAGGAGACAATCTATCAGAAACAACAAAAGTGTTTACCTGCTCTTTCTCAGATTCCTGAGCGGATCCCACTCTTATCTGATATAAACTAGGAGAGCAAAATTGATTCCCATTTCAGTGCAAAATCTGTAGTGAAGACAAAGGGTCAACATGGCACAACAATGTTTATTTCAACCTTCAAACAGCACAAAGAAGTGGCAGCTTCTGATGCTGAATCATACAAATGTTATCAGAGGAGCAAAACAATATTAGCACAGAAAATCATTCAAACAAAAAAAATTAAGTGCTTCACATCTCATGTGATGCTGTGCATTGCTAGCAGGTGGTTCCCACTAGGTTCCAACAGCAGGACCCAAGCAAAGCCAGGGTCCCAGGTGTAGTGACCTAAGTCACTACAAACCCTCCGCTCCACTCAGACCTCTGTACACCTAATGTTAAAACGTAGGATTTGGGAGTGGTAACAATGAAAACAACTTCAGACAGAACAGAGTGTGGAAAGAAAGTAAACAGGAAACCATGTTTCCCATAAGGCATCATGAGACCCTCTGGCTGGCCCCTCACTGCACCAGCTCAGGGAATGTCAGGCTGTTATTTCTCAGCAAATCCAAAACCTCAGAAGCTAACCAGCATGTTGAATCACAGCTGTCAGAGATAGTCCTCATCTCCTATTTTTATTTATACATTTTTTTTGTTTTGGTAAACGTTTGATATAAAACATAAAATCAAGCTCTATTTTGTAAAAAATTGAATATTTTAATATTAAAAATATATATTTAAATTTCTTTTTTTAAAGGGACATAGCAGGGGCTGGAGAGATGGCTCAGTAGTTAAGAGCACTGACTGCTCTTCCAGAGGTCCACAGTTCAATTCCAAGCAGCCACATGGGTGCTCACAACCATCTATAATGTGATCTGCTCATACTGTATTCATAATAAATAAATCTTTTTTTAAAAGACACATAGGAATACTTCATAAGATTGGATTGGACTGGCCACACACACACACACACACACACACACACACACACACACACACACACAGCCAGTTGTCCACTGTGGCACTGTGGACAGCTACATGAAAAAACATTAAGGCAAAGGGTCCCAGAGAGGCATGTCTACTGTGCCTGGGCTGGAGACTCAAAGTGAGCATGCTGCTCCTCACAGGGTCAGAAGTATTTCGCCCTCAGGTTCACTGAGCCATCCTGCATCCCAAAGTAGACTTTCTCTGCATTGTTAATGAACAAACCTGTATCTCCTACGCCTGAAAAAAAGAAGAGCATTAAGGCCCAGCTTCCCAAGACAGGTCAAACAGCAAGGGTCCCTGGGAGCAAACAGCACCAGACAAAACATAACCCTGAAGCTTGCTCTCTCACACAGCAACGGAAAGAAACTGAGGCTGTTATCTTTGTTCCTTCCTGGCACCTCTTCCTTCCACGAAGTCATAGCTAGCTCTGTGCCCCCAAATGTGCCAGCTTCATCCCATTTCAGAGTCTCTGTCATGCTGTTCCCCTTCCTGACTGGTCATCCCTACCCAGCCATGCCCACCAGCATTAAAGTTGGCTGTTCCTCTTCATCCTCCCATGCACCTTCTACAGAGACACACCAAGACTACGTTGTATAAATCCATCTCCTCCCAGGCATTTTCATCATACTGCCAGCCTTGAGAGCCTTCCTCATAATAAGATGCTCATGAGCATACCTGACAAGTCACATCACAGGAAGATGCTCATGAGCACACACCTAACAAGTTACATCAGTGTAAGGTGCTCATGAGCACACACCTGACTAGTCAAATCAGCATACAATTCCTCAAGCCACAAGTAATAGACAACCCAGCAGAAAAGTGAGTAAAAGGCATAAACAAGTACTTCTTAAAAGAAGCAATACTAAAATCCCAGTGTTTAAAAGGGCATTCAAGCTCATTAGTGAGAGGGCCAATCACAGGATGAGTGACAGCCGCTGACCAGAATGAGAAGGCAGACAGGAGTGTCACTGAGGCTCACTGGCCATCGTCCAGCTCCTGGTTCAATGAGAGACCCTGACTCAAAGGAACACAGGACACACAACACACTCCTCTCACTTCTGCACATACATACTCAGGGTTACGCTCCATATGTGCTTGCATGCACTCACATTCGCACTCACACATACACATACCCACAACACAGCAGCATGAATATATCTACACACTTGTTTGTGAGCATATACCGATAGTGGAGAATTAACTAACTATATATGGCCTTCAGCAAAAATGTTTATATACACATGTATCAGTGAGATAACACTGGCCAACTATCAAGGAAAAGGGGAGTGGGCCTAGTGTGTAGGGAAACAGGGACCTGCACTGGTGCCTCGTACTGGTGAGCTGAGACTAATCTTTTTATCTGGTACTTCCGTGCTATCACAGCATTAAAAATGCAAATGACTACTAGCAGGGGTCTGGGTGAGTAAATTATGTTACCTGGCCACAAAATTGGAATATCCATTATTTTTTTAAAGGGTGAGATCGCTCAGTCTTTTGGGAGTAGATATGTAATAAACTAAGATGAGAGAGGGTAGAACAGAACCTGAGCGTGGCATGCCATCACTTCAGTTAAAAGGGGAGAGGCAGCCAGGCTGATGCACACCTTTAACTGAGCACTCAGTAAGGCAGAGGCAGGAAGATCTCTCTGAGTTTGAACCCAGCCTGGCCTACAAAGTGAGTCCAAGACTGCAAGAGAAACTCTGTCTCAAAAAACAAAAGCAAAAACAAAACAAAAAAAAAGGGGGGTCGGGGAATAAGGCAGGGGATTTTCAACTTTTGTTTTGGTGAAAAATCATCACAGAATAGTCCATACAATTCTTTTAGTGACAATGGCTGTCTTCAGACAGGGTAACTGGCCATCTTTGACCACCTCCCCTTGGTGAGGAGGCCTGATGGCACACAAAGAAAGAATTAGCAGGCTGCCAAGATGAGACTTCATAGTCTATGACCATATAGTGGGGGAGGAGGTCTCCCTCGGTCATAGACCTAGGGGAGGGGAACAGGGTGAAAGAGGGAGGGAGGAATGGGAGGATACAAGTGATCGGATAACAACTTAGTTGTAATCTGAATAAATTAATAAAATTAACATAAAAAAGAAAAAAAGAGGTGGAGCACTTACCACTGTTGACTCGTAATTTTTAACAAAGGATAAGTAAAAATAAAACATCTGTGGACAGCCTTGGTCATGGATGTATCCAGGTCCTGGCACAAACCACCTGCACAACCAGAGCTTTCTGGTAATGAACAAAGCAGTGCTCAACACTCATTCTGATCAGAACCTTTGTAGGATAACCTGGAAGCTTCAATCTGCCGAGCGAAAGTAAAACCCACTTCAAAAGCTATAAAGAAATGGCAGGAAGCCAGGAGTGGTGGTGCAGGCCTTTATTCCCGGCTCTGGGGTGGCAACAGAAAGAAGGAGAAGGAGAAGGAGAAGGAGAAGGAGAAAGAAAGAAAGAATGAATGAATGAAAGAAAGAAAAGAAAAGAAACGGCAGGGCAGCAGTCAAAGGCATGAATCTGGAGCTTTGAACTAATAATGTGCTAGGAGTAACTGATCCCCTCACCCAAAATAGAATCTGACTTTAGGCAGAGGACAGACCCAGTGAGATATGCACAGGGACTGTTTTCTCCGTGTCTCACTAGTACAAATAAACCTGAGAATAAACAGGAAAGCTTGCCTTGTTCTCTTTTCTTCCCTGGGTTTTGTTTAATCTATTAAGGAAAAAGGAAGAGCAAAGGAGAGTCAGCGACAGACCATGCATGGATCTGTGGTAACATTCCACCTTCCTTAGTCTAAACTGTAACTCTGACCTCTCCAGGATGTAGATCCTTCATGCTTAATAAAAGGCAAGATGGACTAAACTTCCTCACGTCCCTCACATACAACACTTCAAAGTCACAAAGACTAAGAAAAGGCCCCAGGAAGAGCAAGAGCGCCCCCTAGTGGTCACAGGAGGAACCCACCTTCCTTCTCCACCCTGGGTCAGCTCTGGGTCAGTCTGGGTCAGCTCTGTCTACTAAGCCTGACCTTCCTCTGCCTTTTTAGCCTTTAGTTAGAGAAGTAACATTAAGCAACAGAGTAATTCATCTGAATGAAGGAAAGATTGTCAGAAGACTAAAGACTGTCAGAGGCTGGACTTGGAAGAAATAGCTGCCTAAATACAGAATAAATACACTGGTTTCATTCCCAGTTGCTAGGTTCAAATAACTTAGAACCTAGCAACAATAACAACAACAAAAACCAAACAAACAAAAGCCAGGCAGTGGAGGTACAGGCCTTTAATCCTAACAGAGGCAGAGGTAGATGGCTCTCTGTGTTCAATGCCGACCAAACCTATAGACTGAGTTTCAGGACAGCCAAGGCTACACAGAGAAACCTTGACTAGAAAAACCAAAAAAGAAAAATTATAAGAAAAAAAAGTGGGACAAGGTCATTCTGCATTAAGACAAGGTCTCGTGTAGCCAAGGCTGTCCTCAAATTCATTATATAGCCTGGGAAGTCCTTGACCTCTTATCATTCTGTCTCTATCTCCCAAGTTCCAGGATTGCAAGTATGTGTCCCTATATGGACACAATCAAGTAGTTAATTAATGGTGACAATAGTGTATCCGTTCTCCCTAGGGAGTTGATCCCTCAATACTGTTTTAGGTGATGATCTCAATCATTTAATCCTCACAATGACCCTATGAAGTAGCTATTAATATTGGCCCTTTTTACAGAGGAGAAACTGAGACACAGATCTCTTAGCTGGGGCTCCAAGTTCACACTGCTTAGCACATGGCTGGGTTAGAATTTCATCCAGGCAGTCTGCTCCCAGCTTCCACTCAGCGACCACACTCTGACATACCAATTTTATCTACCTCACTATCCAGATATGATTTAGATTATTCCTCAGCATTGCAAAAATGATACTTTTAAGTTACCTCATCCTGTAAATCCCCTCCTACAAGCTCTGACCTGCCAGGCTTAAGCCTGAACACCAATGTCCCTGGCTAGCTCACTCAACCTTCACCCAGGAAGGTCTCCAACTCCTACCTGATTATTCCTTGGTATAGAATCAATGCTTGTATTATAGCACCTTACTTCAGCATGGCACTTGAGCAAGTGAGCATTCAAGTTCAGGGTCTAGGGGCTGGAGAGCTGGCTCAGTGCTTAAGAGAGCACCCTGCTCTTGTAGAGGCCAACTTCAACTCTGAGCACCCGTGCTAGAAGGCTCACTAGCAGATGTCACTCCAGCTCTAGGTCAGATGCCCTCTTCTGGTCTCTATGGGCACCTGCACTTAAATAGACATAAAAATAACCCAAATCTTTGCTTGTTTATGTTTTTTTTATTTTTGTCTTTTGTTTGTTTGTTTGTTTTTGCTTTTGTTTTTGAGACATGGCTTCTCTGTGTAATAGACTGGGCTGTCCTGGAACTCTCTTTGTAGACCAGGCTGGCCTTGAACTGTCTGCCTCTGCTTCTAGTGCTGGGATTAAAGGCATGTGCCACCATGCCCAGCTTGAATTTTCTACAGCTTGAAATCTGTTCAGAGCCATCAAATTCTATACACTTTTGTATTACTGAATAATACAGGAAGATGCTAGAATTCTATTGAAGGAATCTAGTTAATGTTTGGCTTACTTCAAAGTCTTCAATTTTTTTTTCAATGTTGCTCAAGTGGGCTACTGGGGCTCTAGGTCATAGGGTGGTTTTGAAAGCCAGCTTTATGTTAAGATATACAGATCCTTTTGGTTTTGCTTCTAGTTGGAAAACAAGCAAGTGTAGGTCGTCTAGGCCAGTGTTTCTCAGCCTTCCGAGTGCTGTGATCCTTTATTTCACTTCCTCATGTTATGGTTACCTTCAATCATAAAATTATTTTCATTGCTGCTTCATAACTATAACTTTCCTACTATTATGAACCATAAAGCTATATTACCAGTTGTAGAAAGGATGATTATAAGTGATATAAGTGTTCCTGTTATATTTTAACAATGTGATTGTACAGATATTTGTGCTTTCTTCCCTTAATTTCTTCTTCATGTGATGTAAATCAAGTAAGAGAATATTAATGGTTATCATATTTACATTTGAGATACTAAAAGAAATTCCCTCAAGGACATTGCAACCTATTCTAACATTATAATGAGTTTACCATTGTGCAAAAGATACTTATATCACTCTATTATATGTGTTTTCCTTGGACTTGGAATAGTTAGTTACATCGTAGTTAGGCATTATAATGACCTGGTTATTGTTTTCATTTGGGAAATTAATCATGGCATAAAAAAATAGACTGTGTGTCAAGTTGACCTGGGGTAGAACTGTGATGGTGTGATGGCTCTTTTTTGTTGTCAACGTTATTACATCTGGAATTAACTATAACCCAAAAATGGAGGAACACACCTGAGAGGGCCTAACCCTAACCCCGCCCCCCTCCCCGTTAATTAGAAGTAGGAAGATCTACATGTAATCCAGAACTTTAAGGTAGGAAGAAATGCCCTTAATCTGGATCTTGATTGGGAGCAGACACACCTTTAATCTAGCTGTTTTGAAATTAAAAACCCTACAGCTAATCTGGGATACACCTTGTGCTGGAAAGCCCATATAAAACATAGAAGAAGGAAGCTTTTACTCTTTCTTTGCTTGCTCTTACCTTTCTAGCAAGTCCATTCCTTTGCTGGCATTAGTGCCTACTTCTTTGGGATTCCAGCCTATACTAAAGTTGCACTGTGACATCGAGGCTCCTGCAGTGGCCATTGTTCAACTAGCTGGTCCACAGCCTTTTTTTATAAATAGAAAAATTGATTCTATCAGTTCTGTTATTCCATAGAACCCTGACTAACAATATATCGGGTATACATAGAATACCATCTAGAGCCATTTGTGACTCATAAACATCTTAGCTCAGTTATAAATTATTTTGATAGATTTTCAGGATTGAAATGGAAAATTTTAAACAAATAATATGTTGGTTTGAACTCTATATGAGCCTTACAAAAGTCTTATTAAACATTCAGGTACACCATAGGGAGAAGAGCTGCTGAAATGTCTGCGAATCTGCAATGGATGGTCCCTGGGAACTGCTCCAGTTTCCTGACCAAGAGGAATAAGCAGACGTTCATCACCAAACCCAATAATCTTAAGGCCCACAGCTCCTTCCACTACTACGGGCTGATTCACTACCAGGACTGTGGGAGTGGAGCCCGAGGCCAATGGCAAAGGGGTTGTGGTGGTCATGAAACACAGATCCGGCCGGGCGGTGGTGGCGCAAGCAGGCAGAAGGCAGTTGGATCTCTGTGAGTTACAGGTCTGCCTGGTCTACAGGGCAAGTGTAGGACAGCCAAATCTACACAGAAAACCCCTGTCTCAAAGAGAGAGAGAGAGAGAGAGAGAGAGAGAGAGAGAGAGAGAGAGAGAGAGAGAGAGAGAGAGAGAGAGAGAGAGAGAGAGAGAGAGAGAGAGAGAGCTCAGATCCGGTCAGTGAAAACCAGCTCTATCCGGGGATTGAGAGAGGTCTGGGTGGGTTGGTGGGTATTCACCAGCTAAGGAATATTATTAGGCCCTTGTACTTACATATTTGGATCTCAGGGTCTCTGTAGAAGTTGTTGATGCCTGGCATGCTGTGGGATTTAAATCTTTCCAGCACACTGGTTCCTTGAGTTTTCAGCCTTATCTATGGGAGCTGTAGCAACTGTGTGAAGTCAGGGTTTCCTGTTTAATGTTGACTCTGGCTGTTAACTCTGCATGTCTTAGTGGGAGGTCTTAGTAGGAGGTCTCTGTAGGGAAGCAGTCTCAGGTTGCAAACATCTAGAAGGAGGAAGCTGTAGTCCATGTTCTCTGTCAACATTTGCACCTTGGCAAAAAGGCTTGCCTTCTCCCATGAGTCTGTGGCACTAGGGTTCTTGCCAATTCATTTAGGACTTTACCTGCTCCCCATAAGCATCAGCGCTCTTAGCCTCTAAACCAGTGGTTCTCAACTTTCCTAATGCTGTAACCCTTTAATACCTTTCCTCATGTTATGGTAGTGACCCCTAACCAAAGTTATTTTCAAGCTGGGCGGTGGTGGTGCACGCCTTTCATCCCAGCACTTGGGAGGCAAAGGCAGGTGGATCGCTGTCAGTTTGAGGCCAGCCTGGTCTACAAAGCGAGTCCAGGACAGCTAGGATAACACAGAGAAATCCTGTCTCAAAAAACGAAAACAACACCACCAAAAAAAAAAAAAAAAAAAAAAAAAAAAAAACCTAAAAAAGAAATGACTGTGTGTGTGTGTGTGTATGTGTGTGTGTGTGTGTATGTGTGTGTGTGTGTGTATGTGTGTGTGTGTGTATACCGAAGGGTATGTGGAGGTGAAGCAGAACCGGCCATGGCAGCAGTAGAGGAAGAGGACCAGGCCCCGAAGGGCCAAACCGCGAGCCGCGCCGACCTTCGAATGTAATATATGTCTGAAGACGGCTCAGCATGTGCGGCCACCTGTGTTGTTGACTCTGTCTTCATCAGTGGCTGGAGACACAGCCAGACTGGCAAGAGTGCCCGGTGTGTAAAGCTGGCATCATCCGGGAGACCAGCTCCAGAGAGCAGAGCGGGATTCCAGCCATTTGGTGACACCGGGGACTTTCACATCTCGTTTGGTGTTGGTGCTTTCCCCTATGGCTTTTCCATTACCGTGTACAATGCCCATGAACCTTTCCGAAGGGGAGCAAGTGTGGAAATGGGGCAAAGTCACCCAGCCTCCAGCTAGCAGGATTCCCTCTTCCTGTTTCTCGCCGTCTTCTTCTTTTTCTGTCTGTTCAGTATTTGAGCTGTCTTTCCTCCCTGCCCACCTCTCGGTAGAGGAGAATCAGTACTGGAGGACCCTGCTGGCCCTTCCATGGTTTTGGACCACTCCCTCACTCCCATGACCCATCTCTGTTTGCTCAGGCTTCCTTCAGGAGACTGTAGGGAGGCGTGACCAATCTGGTTAAGATGGGAGTGCCTGCTGCTCTGTCCTTCTGGCCCAGGAGCAGGGTCACTCCCCGCCGCCCTCTCCCCTACTGCCCCTGCTCCCTGCCCTGGAGGACAGACAAGTTCCATCTTTCCTCCCTCCAATCCTCTGCTCTCTCCCCGATTTCTTGATTTGATGTTTAAAGGTGGGCTCTCCCCAACTCCTCCACGTGCTGATTTAATTTAACTTTTCTCTCCTCACTGTCTTGAGTTCTGACTCAAGTGTCTCCTCTCCATCCCTCAATACTCTCCTTTACTACAAATTCAAGTAATTTAACAAAAAGACAAAAAAAGGTTATTTTCATTTAGACTTCATAACTAAGCTTGGCTGTCCTGGACTCCCTTTGTAGACCAGGCTGGCCTAGAACTCTCAGCTATTCGCCTGCCTCTTCCTCCGGAGTGCTGGGATTAAAGGCGTGTGCCACCATGCCCGGCAGTTTTCTTATCCTACATTGTCCTCAGTTCCTTTGTCCATTTCCTCACATTTCCATACCCATCAACCATTTTCCTTTTGCTTATCTTCATGACACTGTGTTTTGAATGTTGGATATTATTTAAATTGTTCTTTTTAGGGGATACATCTATGGTTGTGATTGGCGTTTAGTACTTTTTATTTTTTTTAATAATTTGTTTTGTGAATGAGACCAAAAGAAATTGGAATTAGGGTGGTGGATGTCTTTTGCCCTGTGTTTTTGAGCCTAGGAGGCTTGTATTCCAAGCTAACAAGTTAGGCTGCCTATCTTTTGTATGAAGGGTTCAGAATTCACTTTAGGGCTCAGATATTGGTGTGCAGCACCCTACTAGACCCAGTTCTGGTCAAGGCTGGCAGCAAGAACGCTGGGAGGCTTGCAGAGCAGAGCCAGGGCAGCCCGAGAGTTGGAGCTGTGAAGGAGAGATAAACCTGTTTTTTATGATCCCCAGTGTGGGATCGGAATGGTCTTGTGAGAGAACAGGTGAGATTAATCCACTAGAAGACCAACCTCGTGCGGGAGCTTGATTGGTGCCAGCTGAAAAGATCTCGTGACCAGACTCTGGGAGGAGATATATAAATAAGCCTAGAACTAGAGGCGGGGTTTCTGGAGACCTGGGATAGTTTTGGCTGTTCGTTACTAACTGCTGGGGAAGGCTTGGGGCTCCAGCTCCTGCTGAGGTTCCGGGTTCTGGTTAATCCAGGTTCCAGCAGAAGAAATCCTGCTGATTACTCCAGGAGAATCGTTTCTCGGAACTGATATCCTTAAGGTTTTGTTATTGTGTTCTTTAATCCTTTTTTCCTATTGTTTTTGTTAGTTGGGTTATAAGTGACGTCAGTTTAGTTAATAAATTGTAATAAAATATATTGGTTAAGAGAACTGAGCCTACAGAGCTGTGTGGCCTGCAACTTGAGAAGGAGTGGGAAGAATCAGTCTCTGCAGGGCAGGGTTACTAAAAACCAGGAGAGTGACAAGGAAGAGAAAAAATCTGGGTGGCCCTTGAAAAGGTTTAGGGGAACCATGTGACTGAAATTGAGGGATAATGGGTGGGTCTATCTGAATATGCATTTCTTTTCGTGGATGGGGGTCATATGGGGGCAGGTTGTTTGCAGAAACCCAACAACTTTCCTCAGACGTAGTTTCCCGCCTGCCGTCCTGGGACAGTCACCAGTCAGCAGCACAGTGGTGGGAACAGCAGCCTTGCGGCCCTGGACCCTCACAGATCAGAGGGGCTGTGGGATGGGAAACAGGGAGAGGAGCAGACTGATTTCCTCAGCTGCTTTTTTGTTGTTGTTGTTGTTGTTGTTTGTTTGTTTTTCAAGACAGGGTTTCTCTGTGTATCCTTGTCTATCCTAGTCTCTCTTTGTAGACCAGGCTGGCCTTGAACTCACAGTGATCCGCCTGCCTCTGCCTCCTGCTCTTTAGGATGTCACTATCACAATTCTGTTGAGGATATCTTAACATTGTTGGGTAGGGGGTTTATTGTAATCTTTTAAATTTCTTTTATGGATGCCAGAATAATTTTAATAAAATCATCTCATGGAGCATTTGCAGTATGTGTATTTGGACACTGGGTTCACAGCTACAGCAGTTACAAATCTCCTCGAATTCAAATTCACCCATGCTTTTTTAACTCCCCTGTTGCTCTATCTGCCTAGTTAAGAGCGTGTCCTTTGTCCTGGGTAATAGGTATCCACAGAATACATGTTGGTCATATGTGGAACCAGTGCATATTTGATAGATTCAGAAAATATACTTTATAAAGCATCATAGTTATGGATGGAAACAATAACATCTTGGATGTGAGCACAGCATTCAGAAATGTGTCTTCAATGCTTAGTTATTAATGTTTTACCTTGGGTCTGATGAAAACTGGAGATCTGACTACTTCAGGGTAAGGTTTAGATTTATTCTATGCTGTGTTCATCCTGAGATTCCCTGGAGAAAAAACAATTTCACCACTTGAGCAGGTATTATTATAAATAGTAAATATTTACCAAGAAATGGACTTTGGTCAAGAGCTACAGGGGCTTATGAATACAAACCTATATGCCACCATACTTCTCCATGCGGCTTTGTTATTTTTGAAGAACTACAACTCCCAGCTTCCAGATAGCTAATCTGGTTCTTGGTCAGGTGGTGTTTGCAAGTCAATTTTGGGCTTTACAGTATGAGTGAGGACACAACCAGATGTATCTAGAAGGGTCCAGACTGAGCCAGCTCATGAGAGGACCGAGAGAGGAGGAGATGGCTGACAGAAAGAGAAGGGAGGAGAGACTAGGGTTTAGAGAGGAACCAGGCAGCAAGAAGTCACCTCTCCAAAAATGTCTCCTTTAATATGTTAATCTCAGGTAGCCCTTTGTCCTGAGTCTCTTTGAGAGCCCAGCCCACTATGCTTGCTGTGAGAGCATGACATCAGGCCACACTGCTATTATAGATAGAAAACTCACTATAGATTACAACAAAATTAGGATACACCTTTTGAATGATTATGATTGCTGACTTAAATCAGAAAAATGTCTCCTTTGTTAAAGGAAATCACTGTGCCTGTGTACATGTGGCCAAACTCTCATTTTTAAACTGATGGCATGTTAACACTGAGTTTTTTCACTGTAGACTTTTTGCAGGAGTGGGAATGCCTGGATCCTGGCCTCAGGGCTTTTTTTCAGAGACCTCCTGTTGTAGTGCTGCAGCAGTCCGGATTCTGTGGGTCAGAGTCCAGTTTTCTTGCAGTCTTCTTTCCTCAGGCTTCCTGGGAAAATGGCTAGGCATGTGTATACAATGTCTGTGAATGGGTCTCACATCTCATAGACTAAGTGAAATCCTCAGTGAAGAAGAGACATTTTTATGATATTTTCTCTTTCCTTCATTTTTTAGTTCTGTTCCACAAAAGTTCCAGGTGCTTTGCACCTCTTTTCCATGGGCAGGTCTCCCACTGCTCAGCCAGATCTGCTCACCTGTGAATGACAACTAAGAGCCCTAGATAGGGAGGACAGAGATTGTAGCAAAGGATCCTGGTATATTAGATAGATTGAGCATGGTGTTGGGTGGCTCTGAAGTGACAATACAAACAGGACATGAAATTGATTTTGCAAGATTCTATTTCGTTAATGATTCTGGAAAATTTCACAGAGAATAATGTTAGATGTGGTAAAATGGATTTCCCATTATAGGTGTGTACATTAAGCATTCTGTAGTTCCCTGTATTTGATTAGTTTTGAGTCTCTGAAATAACTGTTGCCCATTGAAAACAAAGTTTCTGACCCAGACTGAAAGCCGCCCTGGCCTTGGGTGTGAACCGAGCCATTTGTGTGTGTAGCAAATGCCATAGTGGATTCCTTTCCAGGGCCTGTGACCTTCCTTATCATTTGCTTTGGTGAGGTTCCAAGTGTAATCTGTGTATTTTCCCCTGTGCAATTACCCTCATATTGAACCAGAAAATCTTCTGTTACTACAAATAGTCTTGCCAGTATGGCTCCAGTGGGCATGTCTGACAGATTTGAATTGTAGCACACAGGATCCAAATTTTGGATGTGACCACTGATGACTCTGCCCTCCTCCTCAGTCTGCATAGCTATTTATGACATTGTGAATGGTATTGCTATGTAGTCCAAGATATCTGAAGACAGTGTGAGTGGTTTGATTGAGGTTCTTCTCCTCCTCCCCTTTCTTTGTTTTTTTTTTTTTTTTCAAGACAGGAATTTTCTGTGTAGCCTGCTCAGTCCTGGTCTCACTTAGTAGACCGGGATGGCCTCAAACTCACAGAGATCCATTTGCCTCTGCCTCTTGAGTGCTGGGATTAAAGGTGTATGCCACCACTGTTGGGCTGAGTTGTTGTTTGTTTGTTTGTTTGTTTCCTTTAAGGAGATCCATTTGCTTTCTGACTCTATTTTCTCCTTAAATTTTTCTGTCAGAGAATCATGTACTCATTGATGTAATGTGTTGAGTTAGTCCTGATTAGAGTGGAATTACTCCAGTTTTCCATTTTTAACACTGTTTGCTTTAGCTTTGTGTCTTTCTGTATTATTGTGAGTTATGTTCATTTTGCCTTCATATCTTGAGAGGTTTTATACTGAGCAAATGTCATATTTTACCACGGGTCTTTAATGTATCTATTGATATAGCCATTTTCCTTCTCTCACTGAGTTTACATATTTCGTGTCTTACTTAGAATCGTTTGTAAGTGTTGAAACAGCCTTGCATTCTTGTTCTGAACTTAATTTTTCCATTTCTGTGTTTTTTAGAGATGATCTCTGTGTCTGTGTAGATCCTGGCAACTGCTCTATAATTTTTTAATTTTTCCATATATTTGTTTGAGTTCCCCTGCTTTGTCCTTCCGAGGTAAAGCCAGCTTTGGATGAGGACTTTCTATTGCTCCTCTTTTTTTTATTTTTTATTTTATGCAGTGTTCTCCTTTTGGCATTAGTATAAGGTTTGTAGATGGAAAGGGGAATTCCACGTTAATCTGTCCAGTCCTCAGACACTGTTGGCGGAAATTCTTACTGCCTCAGTCTCAGCAGCTGCTTGCTGTGTGTTGTAGCTGTATCATGTAGGAGGCTGATTTAGTCACTTGTTTTTGGGAACTTATGTCTTTTTCAGTTGTAGTTTCTGTGTGTTTTGTTAGTACTTTAGTCCCTGCACCTAAACAGTTCTGTTATGTTGAATCATTGTACTATCTTTGAGTCTCTATCTAGTTCATTAATTTCTGCATAGCCTTGCTATTTTCTTTCTACATACTATTTCAGATTGTTTTCATGCTTGTAAAGCCCTCAGGCACATAACTCTGGGCAAATATCTTTCACAACCTGAGCCTCTTGCTGCCAAACTTCTTTGTCACCCCACTTCTGTGTGATTGTCTTTTTTTTTTTTTTTAAAGATTTATTTATTTATTATTATGTACACAGTGCTCTGTCTGTGCGTACACCTGCACCAGATCTCATTATAAATGGTTGTGAGCCACCATGTGGTTGCTGGGAATTGAACTCAGGACCTCGGGAAGAGCAGTCAGTGCTCTTAACCTCTGAGCCATCTCTCCAGCTCCCGTGATTGTCTTTCTTGAGCTGTCACTCCTCTTATGCTCTAAGAAAGTGTCCTTGGAGCTCCATCATTTCTGACTCACTGTTCATTGACTTAAGAGTCCACAGCAGCTACTTAAGGAACCATTAAAGGGCAGGAGATGTGACTCGGCAGTCAAGGGCAGTGGTTGTTCTTGCAGTTTCCAGGCTCAGTTTCCTGTGTCTGCCTGGGGACTTGACATCTTTCCAGAACTCAAGTTCCATAGGGCCTGTTACTCTCTTGATCTCTGTCAGCTGTCTTATTGCTCTAGCTAGAACTTCAAATAAAATATTGAATAGATGTGGGGAGAATGGACGGCCTTGTCTTGTTCCTGATTTTAGTGGAATTGTTTTTTGTTTCTCTCCATTTAATTTGATCTTGGCTATAGGCTTGCTGCGGATTCCCTTTATTATGTTTGGGTATGTGTTGGAGGTGGGTCTGATGTATTTTGATGCTAAGTACTGCTTGCCAGCTTGTATCTTGCCTAAGAGCCTAACCTGTTTGATTAATAAAAGGCCATCATCCCGGGGCAGGGTAAATGGGATGGGCGTGGCTAAGGTTCCCGGGCTTTGGGAGACACAGAAAATCTTGGGAGGAGAGGAGAGGTGGAAGAAAGCTGCGCCATGGATTGGATGAAGGAGAAAGATATGGCCAGCATGATGCAGATTTGGTCCAGAGGATGAAAATTAGCAAGTATTTGGGATTATGGGTGGGAGGTAGCTTGATAGAAGTTATTAGAAGCAGATGGCACAGGAAGTAGTTTAGGTATTTAACATCTGCCCAAGGTTAGCTAAGGCTGTTTTAACATATAACAGGTGTCTGCGCCTTGACTGCTTGCTAGCAGGTTAGAGAATACCACCGTAATGATGACTACAGGCCTAATATATATAAACGTTAGTAGGCCTAATATATATAAACATTATATATATATACATAATATATATAAATTGTCGCGAGCACTGAGTACTTTGCACTCAGGATCCCGAATGAACTCAATCTGAGACTGATCAGTGGTTTTGCAGTTGCTAAGTTTATTAACATAAACGGGTTCAAGGATATCAGTCACCACTACACAAAAACAACACCAAATCAATCCAAAAACACAAATGGCCAAAATCATATAATAATACCATTCCATACTGTTCTATCTTATACTCAAGCATTCATAACTATCTTAATTCTAATAGGAGTAGCATCTAACATTCTTAATCAGGGTTATACGACCTGATGGAGAGTCGTGTCAGCGACGACAGGTCCAGAGCTGCGACTTCTGATTACAGCAGTAGGGTGCTAGGAGCTTGAGCCGTCATTCGTGTTTGGGTATTTGGGCAGAGTCTCGGTCTGTTCGGTAGATCTCGTTCCAGGCAGTCGGGATTTATGCAGCCATGGTGGAAGTGAGATACTGAATGGCTTTCGACCGCGGTTTATATACTTTTCACTGAGTTTCTTTACTCTTTATCACATCACACACTCAGGTCTGCTTATCTATTACTATACGCCACTCATGTTTACTAGCTCAGCTGGCTACAGCTGTCCTTATCACTTCATAACACACTTATTATGGTTTTCTACACTGAGCAGTTGACATTGCTCTTACATGCTCATTACAGTCCACCCCCTGACACCTGAAATGTGGTCAGCATAAAAGGTGTCACTGTTAGAAGAGGGAATTTTATTTATCCTCTTCATTTGGCCTCATAGGGCGAGGGTTTCCAGAGTCATATGGTCGCGTGCTATGAGTTATTTCAGTAATTGGTTTTCTCATGTTATTCTTAATTGTCATTCTTTTCATTCTTTTATATCTTCTATTCATTTCATACCAGGTAATATATGCTGAAAATTCTATAAGCATTTCATCTATCATTGGTTTCATTAATATTCTAATACACCATGATTCTAAATTTCCTGGTTGATAAATACATTCTACCGCACACTTACAATACCAATCACCATTCAATAATTGTCTTGATTTTTCTGGTGTGTGTCTTATCATATTTTTACACATTTCATAATGACAGTGATTTCCTTTACAAATAAAACAAGATATAAGGCTAGCTAATACATGTAAAATCCTGTCTATAGGATGCCTACTTATATAATCTTCTTTGTGGTGTAGAAAATGGTTCATTAATAGCAGGAGACGGTCTGTGTTCGGGGTTCCTGCCAGGAATCTTGAGGAATAACGGTGTTTACAGAAGTGGCACGACTCTTCGCCAATATGTCCATATAATAGTCCCATTCTAAAGAGTAGGTCTCTTATTGGAGCGAAGTAGTGTCTGTGATAGAAGTAAGTGATAAAGATTCTTGTTCCATTTTTCTGTAGGAGGTCACACCTCCTTCCGCTGACGTTTCCGCAGCGTGGCATATTTATTCCTGCTTCTAAAACACATAAGGATTCTCAAGACAATTATCAATGCAATAGCTATTCCAGATACACAGACTATTTCTTTAAACCATTCCCACCATCCATACAAAGGTAAACACACAAAATCTAACTGTATCATTCTTGCCATTATATCAAAGAAACTACATTTATTCATTTTTGCATTCCAGTCCTTATGAATATATGTATTGGTTCTTATCAGACCTACCAGATTATGGGTTTCTGCCATACTTCTTGTTAGACTAGTTTGTGCTGTTTTTATTTTTTTATGAATTGAATCTAATTGTTTTTGGTTATATTCTGATAATTTTTGTAGTTCTTGTGTTTTTGCTATAAATTGCCTATAATGTTCTTTTTCTAGTTCTTCTAGAAAATTGTAGGAGATGAATATAAATGTGTTGTTTGTATGGATATTTGTGTGACCTGGGTTCTATTTAAAGCTGTTAAAATAGAGCAATTATGTACCAACCAACACCCTGGTTGTATATTGTATTCTCTTATTGTATCGTTAAGAGTTTCATCATCTAAGTTTGTACATGATATTGGTATGTTGTCATTTGTACATACTAGATGTGTCCAATCACCCATATCCTGAATTGTATCTGTCATAGTTGTTGGTGCTAATCGAGTTTCAGTTAATTTGGTTATTGGCAAGTGTGGATACACAAAAGTGTTTGCCCCTAAACTGTAACATTCTTCTTGTGGTATGTATACTGGCGTATTATTCATTTGGGTGAACAAGAAGTGATCCAGTGGAGTAAGCCATTACTTTTGGCTGACTCCCACGGGTCTAATTTATGTTCCCATCTTTGTGGAATGGGTCTGGTGTGGTATGCATTGAATGCATTATCTAAAAATATTTGTAATACATGTATGGTGCATATTCCTTCTTCACAGAATGATTCTTCTGTTGGATTAATTAAAGTTTGGAACTCAGGTGTTCTTCTTCCGAATCCTGTGGTGAAGAGTGTGTCTAATTCCCTGGTCATTCTGTCAATTGTCATTTTATATTGTAAACACATCATTGTGTTGTGATTTTGTGTTACCTGTAAGTTTAGCCAGTCTTCCTTTGCAGCAAATTCATTTTTGATTATCTCTATTTCTGCTCTCATTTGTTGGTTTAATACATTTAGGGCATCAATGGAATTGGAGATTGCTGCTAAGGCTTCCGAAGTTTTCCTATTTACCTGTTGTATGTGCATGATTTCTGCTTTAATGGGTTCTACTATTGCTGCTGATACACCTCCACCCATAATACCTCCCATTATTGCTCCTGCCAGTACTGCTCCCAGTACCAGAATTGTAGAGGTTTTCTGCCCGCTTTAATAGGTGTAGTATATTGTAGTCCTGTGAACTCTGTCATTACAGAGCTACAATAGATTTTTGGTGGTTGAAATTTATTCAAGTCTACTTTCATTGCTATCTTCCTTACTTTTGGGAAAAGTATTACTTTGGCTGGGCTACTTAGGTCTGGCACAATCATTGGGGCTTCTATCACTGTAGGCATTGTACTGGGTGGTGGGTATATATAGCCTTGGGGGAAGTGTGCTGAATATAATTTAAATTCATCATTTCCTTTTATAACTGAGCCTCTGTACATTAATTTACCTTCATGAGGTTTTCTGTCAGGCCATGTATTATGTGTGTAATGTAAATAAGTTACTTCGTCCCAATCAATTAATCCTGTTTGATTCATTCCCTTTGGTTTGTGTGCAATCCATTCTACTTGTTCCCATTCATCATATTGTGGATTTATTGACCACGATGAAAAGTAGTATGGGAAGCCAGTGTGGTAAAATTTTGATCTTGATGTAGGGGTCATAAACAAAGTTTTAAACCACAAAAGGGTTTTGTTAATTCCTGTATTGTAAACTACTACGGTGTTATTATAATCAAAATTTATTCCTCCTTCTGATCTTCCTTGGACCATTTGTAATATTGGCATTGGCTGAAGTTCTGCTATTAATGGTAGTTTGTATGTTAGTTTTTCGTAGGCATCTGTTATATTTATTATTGCTGTTTGCTTCTTTTTCCCAAATACAGTAATATTTTTACTGGGCCTAAAAATTGTCCCATTTATTGTTTCTATATCATATGGTATTGGATATTCATCTAATCCTGAAGCTTGATATACACAAAGGTGTATAAATCTTTCATGTTTATAAAAATCTTTATTATTATTTAATGGGTCTTTATATCTATGAGCTGTATTAGACATGTTAAAGGTAATATGATAAGGTAATTCTGTACCATTATATATCCAAACTGAGGAAGTATTATAAAAATTGTCTGTATTATTTAATATTAATACTGTAGAATTTGCAAGGGTCGATGTATAATAAGATGCTATATTGACCATTGGTATTTTAATTTCTACACTTCCTTCTTGCTTGTTATCTGATTTTGAAATGGATTTACCATGCATGTCTGGTATGCATGCCCATATTAATGGACATTTATTATTATCACATGTATTATTATAATTTTGAATGGTTGGACTGCATAAATGTGATGGTCTAATACATTGTGGTCTCTTATCTCTTTGTCTATTTATTGTCCATGGTTGGGGAAGAATTTCAGTCAAAATTAGTGGCATTCTCCAATGATCTACTCCTAGTGGTAAAATTTTTTCCATTCTTCCCATTTCAAACGTTCTCCGTTTACCTGTGGAATTTTTAAATTATACGGTATATTCGTTTTGGATCTGTATGATTTATTCCATATTTGTCTCCATTCATATTTATAGGGTAGAGACTTCCATAAAATGGTAAGTTTGGAAAGTCTGCTACACATAATATGTTGGAGCTTGTTATATTTGTGTTGTTAATTTGTTTAATAAATGAATTTGGACAACGATTTCCCCATGGTTTCGGGAGAGGTGGTATTCCCTTTTTAACTAATTCTGGTTCTAATTTTTCTTTAACTATTTCACAATTTCTATTAAGTTCTTTTGATGGATTGCATGTTGTTGTTGTTGTTTGTTCTGTGCTGGTGGTTTCCACCTCATATTCCTCATCATTATATTCATAATTTTGTTCCTCCAATGCTTTTGTTGTTTTATTATACCAATATCCAGGTAGGTTGGCCCACGTACTTGAGAATAATGGTGAAAACCAAGTTTCTTGCATAAGTTGTGTTCATGGCCATTCCGCAAGTGAAAGTTTCAAATAGTTTATCACTTGCATAAAAGTCATAATACTGGATGGCCATTGTTCTGTATTTGTTATTAACTTTAAGTGTAATGGTTTTTAAATTTGTCCAGGATTTCCAGGCTGTGGAATATATTGCCATATGGCTGGTTTTGTTTCCCCCAAAATTCTATCCAGTGACATTTTAGGGGATTTTGTTCCTCTAGATCTGTGGCATTCATGGTCATATCCATCATAAAGGTTTTATGATGGTATGATGCTCCCACTGCCATTGAATATTGTTCACAGCCAGAATACCATTGATATTCAATACAGTAAGAGTATTTCTGCCAAAAACTATTAAATCTATTGGTGACATGTGTCCAGTCCCTAAAATCCTTCCAGTATTCTGGGAATCTATTTGTTATATTGTATGTTTCTCTGTTTTAAATTTAATTGGTATTGTGATGGTAGCAGCCGTAGAGCCAGCAGTGGTAGTAGTAGAAGAACCCTCCATCAGCATATGCTGGTGTTATGCAGATCAATATAAGTATCAATTTAAAAAATGCAACCAACATACTGTATAATTTACTGCTTTTGCAGCCCCATGCATTACAAATGTTTTGTTTGTTGTGTATTCCCATTGCCAACTTTGTTCGCAGAGGTTTAGTAGAGCATCCAGGATCGGGAAAATCATCCATATTGTTATTGCCATGGACATTAGGAATAACATCATTGCTTTCATTAGTTTGTTCCATGACCACATAATTTATGCTAAATTTTCTAATTTTGCCAAACGTAAATCTCCCTTACCTTGTGTAATCCAAAGGTTGTTTCCCGGTCCTGGGCCCACTATTTCTGCTTTGGCAATTGAGTTGTCCTTATTATTTTGTGGATGCACAGATGTGGTCTATTGATTTTTCTGTCTTCTTCCTGTGGATATTTTATATCTATATTTAGTTTTATTACTTCTTGTAATGGGCTGTCCCTATTAAGTCTTGGTCTTGAATTTAATTCTAAAATGGACCAATTTAATGCTTTTTGTAATGGTTCCTTATGTCTATGTATTAATTGTGTTTTTAACAATCCATTAAATCTTTCTATTGCACCAGCTGCGTGGGATTATATGGTTGGTGGAAATCCCACATGATACCTAGTAGTCTGGCTGTTTTTTGTGTTATTTTTCCTGTAAAATGTGAGCCTTGATCTGACTGAATGGTTTGTGGTACGCCATACTGTGCACACCATTGTAAAAGTGTGAGTATGCATGTTTGTTGATCGGGTTGTTTCCTGCTTTTGCTAGTCCTAGGCCTGTTGTTGCATCTACCATGGTACAAGCATATCGATTTTTAAAATTCTTAAGTGGTCCTATAAAATCAATTTGGACCAGGTAATTAAAACCTACTCGGAAACCAATGTTTCCATGATAATTATGATTAAAACGTAACTTCTCATTGGGCATTGCTCACAATTCCTTAAGGCTTGTCTAATACAGTGCCATGATACTTTAATATTTCTTTTGTCAAACCAATGTTTGAGGGAGTGGGCACCAATGTGTCCCATTCCCTTATGTAATGAAACAATTTCATTACTTGTAATTCCAATAGGTTGAGTATTAGGTTAACTAGTTCATACTTAGTTTTAATTATCTTTTTTGTGGGACCAGTGTCCTTAATCCTATATGTTTTCCTTATTTTTACATCAGCCATCAGTGCTGCTAGTGTATCTACAACGTCATTATTTTTATGCATTTCATCCTGTTTATTGTGTGTGCGTCTACATGGAAAACTGTAATTTTAACAGTCTGTCCTATTTCTGCTAACTCCTTCCATGCATCTCCTGACCATAAAGGTTTACCATTTATTTTCCAGTCAGTCCTTCTCCATTTGCCCGACCAGACTGCTATCCCATTTGCTACACACCATGAATCGGTGTATAAATTCAAATTTCTTCTATTTTCCTGTCTTGATTGTCTAGCTGCCAATAAGGCTGCAATTACTTCAGCATGCTGTGCTGATTTTCCTGTTCCTTGGTCAGTGATTATTTTACCATCTTCTGGCCTATAGGCAGCAGCTTTCCACCTCACTATACTGTTTGTGTTGTTTGATGATCCATCTGTAAACCACGCATTTGGTATTTCCCTACTGAACTCCTTAGTGCCCCACAGGCCAATGGTCTGATCTGGGCCAGGTTCAGTATTTTTGGGGATTAAACTGGGTGGTACCAACCATGTTGGGTTCTCAGTATTCCCTGACCTTAGAACATCTTCCGAGGTTTGGGATATACGGCCCTGGGTTGAGACCTTATTATGTTTGAAGAAGTCTGACAGATACCATTTCCAGTGGAGGACCTTGCCTTCCATTGGTAGTCCTGCCCATGCTTCTCCTGGTGCCTTTATCCAGTCTATAATAGGCATCTCAGTTCGGATCACTGTTGGATTATTTTGTATTAGTGAATGTGTAGTCCTGCATGCCTCATATGTAGCCCAGATGGTTCTCTCGAACAGAGAGTATTATTTTCTGACCATGGGAATTTTTTACAATAGAAGCCGATTGGAGTTAACCTATTCCTTTAGCAAAAATATTCCAATTGCCATATCCTTTAGTATATAATACTTCTATTATTACTGTGTCTCCTTTATTAATATAGCCAAGGGATTGATATTGTCTGATCAGGTCAATCATGGTTCTGACCGCTGTTTCTTGAGCATCTGTCCATTCAAAATCATGTGCTTTTTTAATTATCTTATATAAGGGTTGCAACAGGAGTTGTTGATAGGGAATATGTTGGCGCCAATAGCCAAATAATCCTATCAAATGCTGTACCTGTTGTTTATTTTTTGGCTGTTCTAATCTGTCCAGTTTATTTATTACTTCTTCAGGGATCTTGGGTCCTTCTGTGGACCAATGTACTCCCAGAAATTTCACTTGTTTACTGGGGCCTTGGACCTTTGTCATATTTATGGTCCAGCCTTTGTCTCTCAGGTGTTGTATTAAATTTTTTACTGTTTCTTGAATTTTATCTTCATCTTGTCCAAAATCATTAAATCATCTATATAGGATACTATTTCCACCCCCTGATACTCAAAATCTTCTAAAGTTTTCATCAGGGTGGTGTGTGCAATAATTGGACTATTTAAATAACCTTGGGGTAATCTTAAGAATTTGTATTGTTTTGTTTGCCAAGTAAAGGTTGTTATTTCTTGTGAAGCTGGGTGCAAGGGTATTCCAAAGAACATATCTGAAAGGTCTATAGCCGCCATCCATTTAGGGGCTGCTTGTCTAATTCTTAGGAATATATCCTCTACATCCGGCAATGTCCCTGGCATCTTTGGGCTAAGTTCATTAATTTTTCTATAATCTACTGTAAATCTCCATTTTCCATTTGGTTTCAAAACAGGCCACACAGGGGAGTTATAATTAAACTCTGGGTGGGTGGTAACAATTCCCTCTTTTAGTAATTCTTGTAAGGTTTTTGTAATATCCTCTATACCTCCTTTAATTGGGTATTGTGGCGTGAAGGATGGCTTAATATCTGGTAATCTTACTGGTTCTATTTTTACTTCTGCTAAATTACTAAAATATTTTTAATTGTTTTTATCTGTAAAAATTTTGGAAATAATTTTTTAATATGTTCTATACCTAAAACACTGGAGGGTGCCATAAAACTTGCCATATCTAAATCATACTTTTTGCCAAATAAATCTATACGTACCTTAATTACTGGTACTTTTTTAACTGCATTCACACCTTGTATTTCTATTTCTTTAAATCCCTTATTTTGGTTAGGGTGACAGTTTATAATACTTATCTGGCTACCTGTATCTAGAAGCCATTTTACTGGTTTAAGAAATCCATTAATTTCTATGGGAAAATTTACAAAGGGTCTGGTATCTTCTACTATTTGCCACCTTGGTTCGATCGCCAGCGTCTGGCTTGGTTTTGAGGGAAGGGGCCCCTGCGGCCCCGTTGGCCTAAAAAAGGTTGTCTTTGTTGTCTCTGTTGTCTTTGTTGGTTCCACTGATTGGGTCTTGGTCTATTAAATGGTGATACCTTCTGACCTATGAATCTTTTAAAGATTCCTGGTCTTTGATTGTTGTATCTTATTGGCATTCTTAAATTTGGTTTACCGAAAGGTCTAATTTTAATATTTTGAAAAGGTCTAACTCTTTGCTTCTGTGGGGGATTTGGTCTAGTTTTAGCTTGGAAAGAGATTACTCTTTCCTGTTCTAATTCTCTGAAACCCTTGAAGAAGGTTATACTGTCTGCCACTGTCTGGCAATTTTGCAAGCCTCCAGTTAGACTCATCTTGAGGTGTTGAGGAGCTCCTTTAAGTAAGATGCGTCTAAAGGAGGGAAGAAAAGGTGCTGCTTGGGGGGTTGCTGCCTCATTATATATAAACCATAGGATACCCAATTTTCTGCATACGTTAATGCCTCTGCATATGTGTTCCACCTTCCTGCTGTTTCAAACTGTGTTAAATCTAGGGTTGGGAATGCCAGTCGCCAGGCTGCAGTAATCCAATCCAGGAGAGGGTGTGTGTCACCTTTAGTGGTGTCCAACACATGTTCCAATGCTTCATAGATAGACGGGTTCTCTATGATCCCCTTAATTTTCCTCATCTCCTGTTCATGTAATATGACTGTGTCAGCCCCTTTTTCCCACAGTCTGACCATGTACTGTGCATCTTTTTGACCATTTTGGGCATAGTCCCGTCTTAAGTCTGCCAACTCCTGTGGGGAGTATGGCCTGGACTCTTTAACTTCTGTTCCCGGTGTCCAATGGGGCTGGTTGCCATTACTGAAGGGGTTCAGTCTATTGGCAATATTTCTAATTGGAGTCCTCTTACTGGTCGTTACAACCGGGAAAGAGTATGAGGGTTCAGTTGGATTGGCCAGATCCTTCTGTTTCCTCACTATATTCATGGCTAGCCTTTTGCCCATTACTCTATCTTTATCTATATCTTGCACAGTTTTCATTAGAATTGCAGGCACCTCATTTTTGGGTGCTTTTTCCACTAGTGGAGTTACCAGCGCTGGATCTACTAAATCTAAATTTACATCGATTGGTTTCATGCCTAGTCTATTTTTTACTGCCTGTGCTGTTCCCATCCATTTCTGTTCTTCCTGACTGATGGGTGGGTTTCCTGTAACTGGGTTTATACCCATACCCCTCATCTTCTTAATTATGGACTTCATCTCCACAGTAAGCTTGCCAAATGATATAAAAATTTAATTTCCTTCTTTCTCCAATACCACTGAAAATCACTCAGACCAACTGATTTATGTAATTTTTCGAATTTCAAATCAGCTCTTCTTTCAATTCTTTTGCTTAAAAATTTGAACATTACTTGCATACAGTTTTCTTTCCGCTGTGCCTTTACCCGCTCTTCCCCAGAAACTGGGTTGGCTTCGGGTACTGCGTTCGTCTTACTCCACACCCTTAGGGAGGGTGGTGTTTCTGACCCAGGTTTTCCCTGCTCCTTTAACCTGCTCTTCCTCCAGTTGCCTGGAGTTGGCTTCGAGGAGTCTGGTAATGGCCTGGTAACTGTTTGCAAGCAGTTTTAATCCAATTACATATAAACTGTAATACCATCTGGCCCTAACAATTTATAAGGGCATTCGGGATCCTGCCGACTACGCCAACTGTCGCGAGCACTGAGTACTTTGCACTCAGGATCCCGAATGAACTCAATCTGAGACTGATCAGTGGTTTTGCAGTTGCTAAGTTTATTAACATAAACGGGTTCAAGGATATCAGTCACCACTACACAAAAACAACACCAAATCAGTCCAAAAACACAAATGGCCAAAATCATATAATAATACCATTCCATACTGTTCTATCTTATACTCAAGCATTCATAACTATCTTAATTCTAATAGGAGTAGCATCTAACATTCCTAATCAGGGTTATACGACCTGATGGAGAGTCGTGTCAGCGACGACAGGTCCAGAGCTGCGACTTCTGATTACAGCAGTAGGGTGCTAGGAGCTTGAGCCGTCATTCGTGTTTGGGTATTTGGGCAGAGTCTCGGTCTGTTCGGTAGATCTCGTTCCAGGCAGTCGGGATTTATGCAGCCATGGTGGAAGTGAGATACTGAATGGCTTTCGACCGCGGTTTATATACTTTTCACTGAGTTTCTTTACTCTTTATCACATCACACACTCAGGTCTGCTTATCTATTACTATACGCCACTCATGTTTACTAGCTCAGCTGGCTACAGCTGTCCTTATCACTTCATAACACACTTATTATGGTTTTCTACACTGAGCAGTTGACATTGCTCTTACATGCTCATTACATAAATATATATATAAATATATATGTATATATATATTTATATATATAAACTACAGGCCTAATATATATAAACGTTAGTAGGCCGTGCTGACTGAATTAACCACAACAGGTGTGTCCCTGGCATCCCTAATCTCTCCAAGACTAAGGGTTAGAGAATACCACCGTAATGATGACTACAGGCCTAATATATATAAACATTAGTAGGCCGTACTGATTGAATTAACCACAACAGGTGTGTCCCTGGCATCCCTAATCTCTCCAAGACTTCTATCATGAATTGGTGTCGGATTTTTGTCAAAGGCTTGGTAGGTGGCAAATGAGATGATCCTGTGTGTTTTTCTCTTTTCTGTCAGTTTATTTATATGGTGGGTTACATTTTCTGATTTTTGTATGTTGAACTTTCCCTGCATCTCTGGGAAGAAGCCTGCTTGAACATTGTGTGTGATCTTTTTGATCTGTTCTTTGAATGAATTTTCAAATATTTTTTGAGTATTTGTGGATCTATGTCCATGATGGAAATTGGTCAGCAGTGCTCTTTCTTTGTCGAGTGCTTTGGGTATCAAGGTAACTGTGGCTTCATACAGTGAATTGGGTAATAATCCTTCTGTTTCTATTTTGCTGAATAGGTCGAGCAGTATTGGTGTTAAGTCTTCTTTGAAAGTCTGGTTGATTTCTGCATTAAAACCATCCAGCCCTGGTTTTTTTTTTTTGGTTGGGAATCCTATAATGAAATTTTCTGTTTCACTAGCAGTTATAGGTCTACTTAAGTTGTTTATCTGATCTTGATTTAACTTTGGTTAGAGTTGCCTATCAATTAAATTATCCATTTCTTTTAGATTTTCCATTTGTTGGAGTACAGGTTTTTAAAGTGCGTCCTTAACTATTCTCAAGATTTACTCATTGTCTGCTTGTATGTCCTTTCTGTTTGTGGTTTCTAAAATTTGCATATTCTTCTGTGTTTTAGTTAGTTTGGATAATGGTTAGTCTATTTTGTTTTTTTGCAATGAATCAGCTCTTTTTCATTGATTCTTTGTTGAGTTTGTTTGTTTTCTGGTGCAACAGAGTTTAGTTTATTCAGGGTTGGGGCATCAGCCTGACTCCTGAGTCTGGGAGTTTCCTGCTGGGGCAGTGGGTGCTTGTGTTTGCCCTGCCTCAGGCTCATGCTTCATCATGGTGGAATTCCACGTGGATGCGGGCGGGGAATCCAGCCTCACGATGCCCTGAACTCGTGACCCAGATCTCCATCTTTATCCTAGAACATGGAGCTGTGCAGGGGAATCAAAAGGGAGGCTAGGGCTCCAGACTGCACCAAAGACTGCTCAGTGTTCTGCTTCAGGTGCTGCCGCTGCTCCCCGATTCTTTGTATTCTTCTCTTTGGTACCTGTTTACTTGATTTTGAGTGTGTTATGAGTTCCTTTAGTGTTTGTTACTTTGGGAATTCTCTGCGGAGAAACAGTGTTAGTTGTCTCTTGATCCTAAAGGTTTGCCTCTCATTTCTTGGCAAGTCTGTGTTTTCCAGTTGAGTGATTGATACGGTTTACATATTTATTTGTGGTTTTTCAAACTTTCTCATATATTAACTTCTCTGTGTCCTAATTAACTTCAGCTTTCAACATTTCAGACCCCACAGCCATGTGAGGGAGCCTCAATTGACAGCATGCTCTCATCAAAATGGTTGCTATGTCTGTGAGAGATTGTGTGACTGACAATTTATTTGAGAAGGCTCTTCCAGTCAGGCAATATCCCTAAGCAAATGGGCCTGGGGCAGCCAAACTTGACATGGTAACCTTGCAAGAGAGCAAGCCAGGAAACAATGTTTGTCCATTGTGTTTGCCTTGACTTTCTAGCTTGACTTTCTATCCTGAGCTCCCAAAATGATGGACTGTGATCTGACAGAACCATCCCAAACTCCCACTTACTACCTGAGATGCTTTTGATTAGAGGATAGAGACTGTGAGAGTTCATTGCATTGAAGCTGTGAGGATGAAGCCTGAGTTGCATTTTGAGACCACAAACAAGATGTTGAGACACCTAAGCCATTGAGAAATCTGCATGGAGAGATGCAGATAGGGAGTGGAAGTAGCCAAACTGAGGGATGTATGAAAAGATATAGGAACAGGGCCATCTAAGCCCTTTGACTTGAAGATCCATGTGTGTGAGACAGAGCTGCAGGGTTTGGGTGTTTGCCCTGCTGAGTTTCTTTCCTTGGTCTAATCTCCCCTCACTGTGTACACATTCCTATTTCCCGGAATGAGAAGGACTATTCTGTGCCATTGTGTGTTAGAAAGATAGAACTTGTGTAATGATTTTATAAGATGTGTGAATCAAGAGGTTGTTGTGAGCTGGGCGTGGTGATGCACGCCTTTAATCCCAGCACTCAGAGGCAGAGGCAGGTGGATCACTGTGAGTTCCAGGCCAGCCTGGTCTACAAAGTGAGCCCAGGACAGCCAAGACTACACAGAGAAACCCTGTCTCAAAAAACAAAAAACAAAACAACAAAAAAAGAGGTTGTTGCAATTGTCAGAAGTGACTTTGGGCATTTGTACAGTGTACAGGCTGTTGCTTTGGGCATTTGAACAGTGAACAGGCTATTGCTTTGGGCATTTGCACAGTGTACAGGCTGTTGCTTTGGGCATTTGGACAGTGAACAGGCTGTTGCTTTGGGCATTTGGACAGTGTACAGGCTGTTGCTTTGGGCATTTGGACAGGGAACATGCTGTTGCAGATTATTAGGATCATTACCGTTATACTAAATGCATTTGCATCACAGAGTGACCATAAACCTATAGTAACCAGGGTGAGAATGCGGTTGTTTGAGTCAAAATGCTCCTTGATTAGAGGTTGTCTTTGAACACTTGTCTGGCCTTTGTGACTTTCTTTGGGGAACTTATGGATGCTTTTGTAGGAGGAGCCTTTCTAGATTCTGTTTGTGTATTGTGTATGGTTTACTCCTGTTCATTCAAATGCTGACTTCTCTACCCCACTATCTAGTTTACATTGTGATGTTTATTTCAAGTATCTCTGGTGTCAAGTTTGTGTCAAGTTGTGTCGCCATTTGTTCTCTTTCTTGCCAATAAAGGTCAACTAGCCAGTGCTGAGCAATAACAGACACTAGGGTGGGACATCCTTGTCCAGTGAGGGGAAGAGAAAGATCAGGAAGGAAAGGAAGGATGCCTGTGGATAGGACCAGGCAACACCAGGAGAAATGAACTGGACCTAGGAGACAGTAAAAAGCAAGTATAATGTGGGAAATCTGAAATGGAGGAAGATGTACTACTTTGGAGGTTTAGGGTAGGGTAATTATTGCTTAGTGTTATGCTCTCTGCTAATTAAACAGATCCTATTCTCTCTGTGTGGTGTTTTGGTTAATGGTTAAGCACTGATTATCTTAAAATTATAAATATTAATAACTATTCAACAAGATTCCTTATTGGGGATGAAATTTGGTTGTCTATAGACTCAATCCATTTCCTGTTCTTTGTGTCTACTGTGTTGTGGTTAAAATTGATCAGTCAGCTTCCTTCTCATGCTGTCATGCCTGCATCAGTATAGACTCTATGGCTAAATCACATAAGATACAGTAGAAGCAATTGCTACCTAGTGCTAAGCTACTTTGCTGGTGTTTTTATATTTTTAAATTTTTTGTTTTTGTTTCTGTTTTTGAAAACAAAGTTTCTCTCTATAGTCCTAGCTTTCCTGAAAGTATGTAGGCCAGACAGGCCTCAAACTTAGAGATCCACCTGACTCTGGCTCCAGAGTGCTGGGATTAGATGTGGGCCAACATGTCTGGCTGTTTTTTATTTTTTTTAAAGATTTATTATTTATTATTATGTATACAGTGCTCTTCTTTCATGTACACCTGCATGCCAGAAGAGGGCATCAGACCACATTATAGATGGTTGTGAGCCACCATGTGGTTGCTGGGAGTTGAACTCAGGACCTCTGGAAGAGCAGACAGTGCTCTTAACCTCTGAGCCATCTCTCTAGCTCCCTGTTTTGTTTTGTTTTTTTTTTTTTTTTTAATAAAGTTAGCAGAAGTTCTTGGAATGTAGGTTTTTGTTCAAGGAAGCATATGCTGTTGTGCTAATCTTCATCCATATCTTGAATTTTGAAATTTGGCTGAGAATGTATTCTGTTTTTTAGGATGGCATGTATTCATGATATTAATACAACTTGAGCCTTCTGAGTCATTGGATTGCAGGTGTGTGACATTCTTCCTACATGTGTTTGTTTTGAATCTTTTGAATGAATATGAGTATTTTTCCTGTATGCATGAACATGTATATCATGTGTGCCTCCTCTTCCCTGCTGTCAGAACTCCTGAACTTGGAATTATGAATAGTTGTGAGCCCCATGTAAATAATAACAATTGACCTCAATTATTTTTTCCTTCACTTTTCTTTTTCTTAATTTATTTTTTTATTATTATTTTTGGTTTTTCAAGACAGTATTTCTTTGTGTAGCCTTGGCTGTCATGTACTCACTTTGTAGACTGGGCTGGCCTCGAACTCAGTGATCTGCCTGCCTCTGGCTCCCAAGTGCTGGGATTAAAGGCATGCACCACCAATGCCCAGCCTACCTCAATTATTTTCAAGACCAGCAAGAGCTTTTAACTGGTGAGCCATCTCTCCAGCCTATTTTGTTTATTTATATTGCTATTTATATTTATTACATCTACATTGCTATTAATTCCTTCTGTTTATTTATAAATGTTTAAACATGCATTCCCTTTTATTAAAATCTTACTAATATTACAGTATAAACCAGGGTACCTCAGGGTTAAGGAAGATGAATATCAAACAGGAGTGAATGTATAATTCTTTGTATGAACTTCAGTAAAGACCTCGGAGTTCTTTCTGCCTTTTTTTTGTTTGTTTGATTGATTTTTTTTGAAGGGAGTCAGGATCTTAATTTGTATGTCATGGCATAGAACAGGCTGGCACCTGCCTCTGCCTCCTGAGTGCAGGGATTAAAGGCATGAGCAAGTACACCCAGCTTTCCCATCATTTCTGTAGTTAGTAATTGTTCCTTCAATTTCTCTGATGTGTGATCTGTGTGCTTCGCTCTCTCTGTCTGTTAATTGGCATTTCTCTTGCAAGGCTATTTCCTGTTCAAAGGACACAGAAATGACAAATGGCAAGAGCTGTACAGGATTGGCAGAAGCAAGCCTGTGAGCCTCTGGAGGCAGCCCACTCATTTTCACAGCTGTATCCCTGGTTTAGGAGAAGCCTAAGTGATTTTGCCTCAAAACTGCTTCCTGTTGCTACACTGTCTTTCCATGCTTCTCTCTTGTGTCTGGCATAATGCATTATGCAGATTTCCTGCATAATCTTATGAAGGTGATTATATTGTTCCTGATAGTGATTTCTGAATAGATTCAAGTATCGTCTAGCCCTCCTACAAATTAGCAAAAAACTGCTAGGAGTTCTGCAAACCACATGAGTTACACCAGAAAGAAAAGATTGAAACACATTAGTGATCAAGGGAATGCATTCATTCTAGGTTTAGTCCAGGCTGAGTTCTAGGTGTTTACCACAATAAGAAAGACCATTTGAATATAAAAACAAAGAACAAATGGTTTTCTATACAAGACAGGACAGACATCTGTTTCTTGATAACAACCTTGATACCAAAAACTCTTGTTTCGAACACATAATGTACATATAAAATAAGAAAAAGATAAAGCTTCTGCTTGGAACTCTGAGCTTATAGATAAACTACTATTTAAACTTTAATGAGCAGAAAATGTTCAGTTAGATATAGTTCTAATGAAATAACTTAAAGTCAATAGTCCTACTGTCATTCCCCTTCTGTGTAATGATTGTATAATGGGAGATAAAAACCTAGGACAAGAATAAAAGAGAGAGGGGCTTGCTAGAGCCTGTGCTATCCGTTTACTATGTGTCTGCGTGTATATGTTCACTATATATAGTGGAAGAGCCACAGTCAGGGTCGGGTTCCCTGAGGATGGCCTGGATTTGCTGCATTCTTCGCAAAAGAGGCTGCTAAAATCAACGCCATCACCACAGGAAAGCTTGTGGGAATCTGCTGTTCAAAGCCCATGTTTATTTTACTTGTATGAGTGTATGTGTAAAGTCTTTTTTCCCTCTTTTTCCCCCCTCTCCTTGTCTAGCTGGCCACAAGAAAACCAATCCAGAACTATTCCTTGGCCTTTTTCAGGTTTCTAGCTTCCAGCAAGCCACTTTTGAATGCCTAAGTCAGCCACTGAGTTTAAGAGCAAACTAAGGTTTTTCATTTACAACCTTCTGTTGTTTACAGCAGGAAACTGTCACAGCCACCTGCTGTTAAACAATAGACTCCTTAGCTAAGGAGCAGCTTTGGCAGCAGAAGTGCCAGAAAAACCAAATAGCTCAATTGATAAAGCATCAGATGGTTCTTTGGAATTTGCCAACACTGTGTCCTGTCCTAATACTAATGTGTGTGTCAAGGCTGGCCATTGATGGAGATGAACGTCATTATTCAGTTTCCTTCTAAAATGACTTTGTGGTTACAGTAGAACTTTTGCATCTGGAAATGAGTGAAGGAAGCACCAGAGTTACATGACTCTGTTGTCAATGGCGCAGACATGTACAGTGATGTCAGTGTCCTGCTTTCTGTGTACACATGTACAGCACACTTTAGGATGCAGTGACCTATGATGATGAGCATGTGGACTTCACTCGTGAAGACTGCGCTTTGCTGGATCCTTAACAGAAGAGTCTCTGCAAGGATGTGATGCTGGAGCCCTACACGAACCAAGCTGCTGTAGGTAGGACTGAATTATGTTTTGCTTTTTAAAGTCAGGGGACAAATGTCTCTCTGTTACTGATGTTCTTCTGCAAATTCAATTGAGAATGAGGAAGAATGAGGTGAATAAATCAGGCATGGTTCTTAGAGACTTTGGATATAATAACTTCAATTTGCCTAATTTCCAATAATATATAATATATTTCTGGTACTATATTTTAAGCTACAATTTGGGAGACCATAATATTGAATAAAGATGTCAAGTTCTAGAAGACACGGAGGGTAATTTTCATGTGCAGGCTGATTCATGTCTTGCAGAAGAAATTTTAATGTGCCCTGCAAGTCGTAAAGAAAAGCAACAGTTTTAAAAAACGAAAAAACCGACCCCCGCTTTGCCCTGTCTCTGTGGGTCAGGGGGACCCAGGGTAGGGTGGCAGGTTGCAGCGACACCCCCCTGCGTGAACCAGTAGTGGGAGGCGTTTGAACCCCGGAAATGGTGGGGAGCCCTGGATCTTTCCCTGGATGGCTATACAGTTGGAGCTGGGAAGGGGCCAGTTAAGGGTGGGGGGGGGGCTTTGGGGAGAGGTAGGGGTGGGAAGCTGAGACTCGTACCGGGACTGAGGGGGGCCTGGGCAGAAGCTGAGCACCCTG